>NC_142949.1:10797317-10819817 GCF_046866305.1 Octopus bimaculoides
AGTATATGTTTGTGTGTATCTATCTTCTGTTATAAATCTTTCCTTCCAGCTCCTCCCGAATTACTCCAGCCCTTTATTCTATAATATAGGCTTGCCATGTATTTCCTCTACAACAACAAACCTCTTCTTGTCCCTCTATCATGCTTGAACCTCTCATCACCTTATTTACATTATTTACATTTGACGGATATTTGTCCTCATCTTGTTTGTTGTTAACACAACGTTTCGGCTGATATACTCTCCAGCCTTCATCAGGTGTCTTGGAGAAATTTTGAACCTGTGTTCTCATTCCTAAGGTATTTTTCGATGTTTATGAAGGAAATACCTACTGCAGGCAGTAAGATGCAAAATTCTTACATTCTCTCAATTTCTTGTAATTCAGACAACCTCATGGTCCTAGCAGACAAAATGGAAAAGCAGTGGAACTGAACTTGGAACCATGTGGTTGGGAAGCAAGCTTCTTACCCCACAGCTATATCTGCACCTATGATATACCTCTAAAATATGAATTATCTTTTATGGCCATAATGCATTGGGGTTAATAATTAATTATCTTACTAATCATTATTTATTCATTGAGGACATTGACACCTTTCACTTGCAGTCTTTTTTTTTACATATTATGACAAAAAAAATCTGTTTATAGGCATAGGTTTTGTTGTATTGTAAGAAATTCGTTTCCTAACTACATGGTTCTGGGTTCAGACCCACTGCATAGCTCCTTGGGCAAGGGTCTTTTACTAGGTACTGGACCAACCAAAGCCTTGTGAGTGGATTTGGTAGATGGAAACTGAAAGAAACCCATCGCTGATGATGATGATGATGATATATATATATATATATATATATATCCTCATCATCATCATCGTTTAACATCTGCTTACCATGCTAGCATGGGTTGGACGATTTGACTGAGGACTGGTGGAACCCGAAGGCTACACCAGGCTCCAATCTGATTTGGCAGAGTTTCTACAGCTGGATGCCCTTCCTAACGCCAACCACTCCGAGAGTGTAGTGGGTGCTTTTACGTGTCACCCGAATGAAGGCCAGTCAGGCGATACTGGCAACGGCCACGCTCAAAATGGTGTATTTTATGTGCCACCCACACAAGAGCCAGTCCAGGGGCACTGGCAACGATCTCGCTTGAAAGTCCTTACACATGCTGTGGGCACAAGTGCCAGAAAGGCGACGCTGGGCACAGGTGCCATCACAATTTCGCTTGCCCCAACATGTCTTCGCAAGCTGAGTTTTGTGTCCAATGAAGGAGACGACATTGGCATGGGTGCCAGTCGTTGAATTTAGTTCGATTTCAATTTTACTTGCCTCAACAGGTCTTCGCAAACGGAGTTTAGTGTCCAATGAAGGAAAGGTATGCATAAGTGGGCTGGCTACACCCCTGGCAGAGGCCTTGGATTTAGGTCTCACTTGGCTTGCCGGGTCTTCTCATGCACAGCATATTTCCAAAGGTCTCGGTCAGAAGTCATCGCCTCGGTGAGGCCCAATGTTCGAAGGTCTTGCCTCACCACCTCATCCCAGGTCTTCCTGGGCCTACCTCTTCCACTATATATATATATATATAATATAATATAATATAGGATAAAATCTTTATAAGAATTTATCAAGCAGTCAGCGTGAAAAAAACCTCATAACGAAAAAAAATTCATCATTTTTTTCCATAAATATATATAATTTATATAAAGGGCATTAACTATGTAGTAATGCCTCACGCTTAGAGGAACTATTAGTCCCTCTAAGCGTGAGGCATTACTACATAGTTAATGCCCTTTATATATATTTTAATAATATTTTATTATCTTAAGGCTTATAAGTGATCACCGTGCAATGACTAAAGAAAATAGTCTAATATTGGGGCATTATGTGTGTGTTTATATATTAATGTCTGTCTCATTTCCAAGTTTCTGTTAAAACATGTCTGTTTATGGGGAAATATTAAATTTGCTTGGAAGCAGCTGAGAGTTAGGGACAGGAAAGGCATCCAGTTGTAGAAAATCTGACTTGGCAAATTTTTCCTGACCCTTGCAAGCATGATGATAAATGATGAAAGTGAAAATTGTAACACCCCCAAAAAACCTGAAAATTAATAGGCTTCATTTGTCAGGAATTTAGACACCAACATATCCAAGGATGCAGTCTTTGCTAACATTCCAATTCTGATAAAATGAATTAATATTAATATGTTTCTTAATCCAATGGATCCATGTTTCTCAGCTTTAAACTTTCTCTCTGTTGTTAGGTATGATTGGATCCATGTTTTCATTGTTACAGTTCGTATCTTCCCCAATTATTGGAGTTGCATCCGATGTCTATGGACGGAAACCCTTACTTCTTATTTCTATGGTAAATGAATTTTTCTTTTAATTCCACATGTAGCCCCTGCCATTTCTTCATCTCACAGACATTTCAATATTTTGGTATATTAACCCTTTAGTGTTCATATTACTCTGACGAATGTAATGTTTATATATTCACATTATGAATTAATCATTAATTATCTTATAGCTTCAATGAGGTGATTGTGTATTTTTAGAATGACTTTGTAGGGTAGGTTTGGAAGGCCAGATCTGGCCAGTTTGAACATAAACAGAATATTTGGGCCAGATCTGGCCAGTTTAGATGCTAAGGAGTTAGTGTTGAAGTGTATATTTAACCAATAAAAAAAAAATTTGCAGGTAAGATTCAATGGAACAGGTTGATATATTGACATATGGTGAGATTCTACACTAAGGCAGAGTCTTAGAGTTCCATAAATTGGTTGAATATTTATCATGAATTATGGTAGTGGAATCTCTAGAAACTCGGTGTTCTGATTAAAGTGAATGGTTCAAGACACTTGCATGTCCAAATAAATGCATGCATCTAAATTGATGTTTCTTCACATTGAAGCACCTAGATGCACAGGTACATGCATGTTTGCATATGCATGTCAGCACACACATCTGCATTTCACATTTTTTTTGTTTCACGCAAGCATATTATATACACCTGCACACAAACCACCACTACCACTGCCAACACGGGTCTCGATATCCCTTGTCTGATTCACAATTATTATCCTAGAACAACATTTAGGTTTCGTCTAATTTTGCCAACAATCTCAATTGATGTCTGAATCTTTAAACCAAACAACATCTCATCTGACCACGGTCTCTTTAGGGGACAGGCTTGCTCCATTTGTTACTTATATCTGTTTCTATTTCATGCTATAGGTGGTCAGATGGGTTTGTAAATTCTGATATATGCACAATACTTTGTGTTAGTGTCTTTTCTTGCAGCCTTGATTTAATCCATGTTTTGAGAGTGGAATTTGGTGAATCAAAACTGTGTGGAAACCTGGTGTGTGTGTGTGTGTGTGTGTGTGTGTGTGTGTGTGTGTGTGTGTGTGTGTGTGTGTGTGTGTGTGTGTGTGTGTGTGTGTGAAAGTTTGTGTGCAGGCATGGCTGTGTAGCCGTGAAGTTAATTTCTCAGTCACGTGACCTCAGGTACAGACCCTCTGCCTCGTACATTTTACTGTAGTCATGGCCTTATCAATGCTTTGTGAAAGAATTTGCTTGATGGAAACTGAAATAAGTCTATCACACACACACACACACACACACACACACACGTGAATGTTTACAAAACTACAGTAAGCTACGACTACAAACAGTGAAGCTTGTTGACATTTCTTATCAACCAATCATATGCTAGCTCTGCACTTTCAAATTCCTCTACAATTAAAAAATCCCTGGGTTGCAAAGAACAGAAAAGAGTTGGTGACAGGAACAGTATCCAGCAGTAAAATCCTACTTCAAATGCCTTCCATCTCAGCCGTATCAACTTGGAAAACAAACGTTAAAATGAAACAATATGTATATATATATATACATAGTCAATATTGAGGATGTAATTTCCTTGTTAGGGTTTTTTAAATCCAGATATCAACTGGTGTTGTCAATTTGTATATTGAGAGAAAGTTCCGCAATATATATAGAGATAAATTGCCCACTATCGTGTTAAGTTAATATAAGAAAATGGAGAAGAAATACAGTGGGTACTTATTTTATTTTATTTGTATCACAATGAAAACATATCAAATAGTGTAATACAAATAAATTTTAAAGGAACGGAATCAACATAATAATCATAAAAGTTGCCTATTCATGTTTCAATCCGTCCACCAGGTAAACGTCATTTTGGATCTGTGTGTGTGTATGTATGTATGTATGTATGTATGTATATATATATATATATACATACATACTGTGGAAGCACAATAGCCCAGTGGTTAGGGCAGCAGACTCGCAGTCGTAGGATCGCGGTTTTGAGCGAAAACACCTAAAGCTCTACAAGGCTCCGGCAGGGCGAGGGTGAACCCTGCTATACTCTTTCACCACAACTTTCTTGCACTCTTTCTTCCTGTTTCTGTTGTACCTGTATTTCAAAGGCCCACCCTTTTCACACTGAATCTGCCCGAGAATTATGTTAAGGGTACACGTGTCTGTGGAGTGCTCAGCCACTTGCACGTTAATTTCACAAGCTGGCTGTTCTGTTGATTGGATCAACTGGAACTCCTGTCGTCGTGATATATATATACCAGGGACGTGCCTACCTTGGATAAAACAGATAGCAACATTTTCCTTTCATAGCAAAATATGCGCCTAATTCAATAAAATTATGAAGGTTACTCTGATTACTATGCATAAAATGCAAAGTATTTAATTGTTTTGTAGATTAGGTAGGCATAATTCACCCCTGCTTTTCAATCTCAGTATTTAAGCTACGCATAGAACTACTGTAGTACACGTGCTGTGTACACTCCTACAACAACGTTTTCGTTATGTGCTATAAAGGTAGAAGTAAATCTGCCTCCAACTCAGTTGTGTGCCTGTGTTTCGCTTTATTTTTTGTGTGTTTTACTACATAAAGGTCACCAACTGCCTACCCTGAGTAATTACTGTCAGCATATACCTGATATATATATATATGTGTGTGTGTATATATATATGTGTCATCGTCGTCGTCGTTTAACGTCCGCTCTCCATGCTAGCATGGGTTGGACGATTTGACTGAGGACTGGTGAAACCAGATGGCTACACCAGGCTCCAATCTGATTTGGCGAGAGTTTCTACAGCTGGATGCCCTTCCTAACGCCAACCACTCAGAGAGTGTAGTGGGTGCTTTTATGTGTCACCCTCATGAAGGCCAGTCAGGCAGTACTGGCAACGGCCACGCTCATCTCGCTCGAGAAACCTCGTGTGGTGTGTGTGTATATATATACATATATATATATATATATACACACACACACACAAACATTGCATCACTTTTACATCAGGTTTTTCCATACTGTCACAAGACATTTTGAGGCAGCATTCTACAGCTGGGTGCCCTTCCAGTCACTAACTCTCGTTTTCCAAGTAAGGTATTTTCTACTTCGTTGGTCTTTTCACATTAAACTGCTGAACTACAGAAGAGTGTTTAGACAACGTAAACAGATGCCACCACTGCCTTGTGCCAGTATGAAAACATACAAACATTTACTTACATACATCCATGCAGGCACACACTCATGCATGCTTGTGCGCACACACACGCACACGCACACACACACACACACACACACACACACACACACACACACACACACACACACACACACACACACACACACACACACACTGTGTTTCTGTACAGATTTCAGATTTCAAGTTTTATTCACGAGGCATTAATGAAACCCTGACTATAGTAGATGGCACTTGCTGGGATTGAACCTGAAAAGTATGGTTGCGGAATGACCTCCTTAACCACACAACTTTGTGTGTGTGTGTGTGTGTGCGTGTGTGCACTGATGTAAAACGGTGCATTGAGTTATGTCCCTTTGTGTGAACAGGTAACTTCATGCATTTCATAAACAGAAATTGCTGAAATATATTCTGAACAACTTAATTAACTGCAAACCTTAAAGGCATTGGACCCAATGATTCACACCAGTGAAGATGTGTGTCTGTGTGTGTATGATACAAATAAGATGATATTTTTTCAAATGCAGAGATGCTGTTAGGACAGCAGGAACACTGGGTGAATTACCCTTACAGGTGGAAAAATTTGTCAACAAACAGCTAATTTCCCCCACTTTGTAAGGGCTATTTACCCAGTATTTCTGCTGTTCTAATGGCAATTCTGCATTTGAAAAAAAAAATTCTTATTTGTATCATACAATACACATTTCAGTGCTTATAAAAAAACAAATATTAGTTTGTTTATATATGTGTGTGTGTTTGTGTGTATGTATGTGTGTTTGTGTGTATGTATATTTGTGTTTGTGTGTGTGTGTGTGTGAGAGAGAGAGAGGTCATTCTTAGTGCTACTGGTAATATGTATCCCAGTGCAATATGTCATGTGGTCAAGCTGTTGGTGACTAAACTGGCAACTTTACCAAACCTGCTTGGTAAGGTTATGTGGTTTACATTGGACACTCTGTAAAATGAAAAACAAAACCTGTCAAAGGACATGAACTCAATCAAAGGCAATGGCCATCCAACAGCTGGATGTGAAAGACCCCCCACTCCTAGTCTTTGTTTAGATATCTCTCTTGGAGAAAGACATTCTGAAATAACGCCTGCATCATTGCGAAGCCTGAGGTTTTGTTCTTGCTTGTTTCTGGACAACTTAGCTTTGTAGGTGAGAGAGTATTAGCGGTGTTGTGCAAGCAGTTGTTGACGTGGAATTTCAGTACAGCGATTGTTGACTGCCATTGGTTTTAAATATCTGGGATAAGATAATTTGTCAGTGATGGTCATATTCATCTACAGGTTACTGCCCCCCCCCCCCCCACACACACACATTTGAATTTACAAACAAGAGAAACAAAAACCTCATGTATAGAGTAAATATTTATGGTCGTGCAGTGATTACTCTCTTGTTGCTATGCAAAGTTTTGCTTTTACTGCAAAGCTCTCACTACTAACACAACATAATCTCAATACTGCTACACACACACACACACACACACACTATGGAAAGAAGAAGACAAAGAAAATTCTTTAACACATCTTTAATTATAAGTTAGAAATGTTTCCGTACCATCTCCATTTGCAACACCAGTTTACGTGAAAATTCTGAATGAAGAATCCTGTAATATTTGCAGTTTTAGACATTGGAGAGGCATTTCATCAGGCTTACATCAAAGATGTGTTTATATATATATATATATATACATACATATATATATATATACACACATATATATATATATATATATATATATATATATATAAAACTCAAAAAGGTGTGCTGGAAGACAACATATTACCAGGTAAATAAGTTCCATGCACTCCATTCCTATGCCTGACTTGGTTTGACAACAACCTTCATAACTTCAGTGCTTTACATGATTTACAATGGTAGGCTTTCTGAAACACGTGTACATTATATAAAGCATAGATACTGATTACATGTCCTCTGTCCCCCCGCTCCCAACATATGCTGAGACAGGGAGAAGTTGTATTGAAAGTTTCAGTAGAAGGCTGGAATTGAAAGAAGAGTGTTTTATATACTCAAACAGGCTGAATGTTTTTATTTATATAGTCTGTAGACTTTATCAATATTAATTATACATATGTATATAGTATACTTTAAGAAGTGACAGTCATATGATTCTAGTGTTGGATTGTTACTGCTATAGACTAAGATAAGTTGCATTAGCTGAGGCTAAGCATAAACTTGTAGCTGTAAATCTTAACCACAGAACTATCATTTATAGAGATTCCATTACTGATATCTGATTATTTTATAGTCTTTGATATATTAAATCTAAAACTACCTCAAACCAAAGTTGTTGAATTTTCAAACCAGAATTTGTATGTCACATAAAACAATTGCATATGCCACCTTTATAAACACTATAACCATTTAAAATTTAATTAATCAAGTTCATTAAATGTCTGATAATGAAATTATTGAAATTTGATTTAACCATTTCTCTCTCTCTCTCTCTTGCCTCTCGTTCTGCAGGTAGGCGTCGCTATATCTCACCTGATATGGTCGATCTCCAACACCTTCCTCCTGTTCATCATTGCAAGAATTATTGGTGGCATCAGTAAAGGTAACATCAGCCTTTCAACTGCTATAGTGACCGATGTCTCTTCTGCCGAGAAAAGAGGACGAGGAATGGTAAGGATTATTTGTCGAACTGGAATGCATGGTGCTTCATGCAGATTGAGATCATACTGTATAACATGATTTTTGTACCTGGGTAGCAACTGTTATTTTGTCCCTGGGTAGCAACTGTTGTTTCCTATACAGAAAGTATGAAAAATACCTTTAAACTTTGCTTTTATTACATTTATTCAAACCCCAAAGAATTCCTCTCAACACATGGCTTTGATGCTCCCCTAATACTCCTGCTCGTAATCAGAAATGTATATATTGTCAGCCACTAGGGGACATGCTCAAGTGGTTCAGGTCAAGCAGCTGACAAGCAAGTCTGTGGCATTGAGCAAAATATCTGCTATAACGATAGTTCTGCTTCAGCAACTCAGCCCTGAATCTGTTTGAAATGTAATGGAAAACAGATCAGTTTCAAAACATTGTCCAGGTCACAAAAGCAAAGTTTGAAGGGAATGGTAGTCATTTCTTTTGATTTCTAGATAAAAGCAAATAGGAAATAACATTTACTGACCAAAGACAAAAAAAAATAAATAAATAAATAAATAAATAAAAACACAAATAAAAAATAAAAATTTTGTTACACAGTGTTATCTTCAGATTAAAAGAAACACTCCCTAAAAATGTGATTAATTCATTTTAGACCTAACAGTAGCTGACAACCCTGGCAGGTTAGAAACTGATAGGACAGAAATTGTATCCTGTTGAATTTAGTTAATGAGTTTCAGTTTATAAGATAAATACTATTTCCTTATCTTTAATTGGAGCTTATAATTCACATTTTTTTTTATTTTGAAACTTTCATTATCAAATTTTTTATTAAACTACACTGTCTTTGTTTCTGTGCATACACATCTGCTGTTTCTGTATACATATATATATATATATATATATATATATATATATATATATATACATACACACACAACTCCTGTCTTTGTATATATGCAGCCCCTGATTCGCAACATACCACTACTGTTTCTGTATACGTTTACACAACATTTGTTTGTGTGTGTTTGTGTATACACAACTTGCACTTCTGTGTATATACAACTTCTGCTTCTGTGTGTGTCATCATCACTTAACGTCCGTTGTCCATGCTGGCATGGGTTGGATGGCATGACCAGAGCTGGCAAACTGGTGGGGGCTGCACCAGACTCCAGTTGCCTGTTTTGGCATGGTTTCTATGGCTGGATGCCCTTCCTAATGCCAACCACTTTAGTGTGTACTAGATGCTTTTAATGTGACACTATGGGCACTTTTATTGGCACCACATGGGTGCTTTTATGTGGCACCACCACGAGTTCTTTACATCATCAGAAGGATCAGTTGTAACATCTTTGCTGTGGGGTATGGGTCTTCTTGAGTAGAGCCAGCACCAGGTACCTTGGACCTTTGTCATCTCACCTGAAAGGTTCAGCTTCCTGAGGCTGTGTGTGTGTGTACATACACACACATACAGGGTATCCTAGAAGTCACTGAGGGATTTAAATTTTGAATAACTCCCCTGTTTTTACAAATAAGTGTTTGGAATTTTAATTTAATATAGAGGAGATAATGGAGATTAATTTGCATTAGTCCTCTTTCATTTTACCACTGCATTAATTATGAAAAAGTCATCTTTTAAATAGCATCCATTTTCAGCTTCACACTTTATGGGATGCAATTCTCTTTGGTGTTGTGCTCTCGGATTCTCAGAGTCTCAAAACCGGCAATTTTGTCTGTTGATGAACCCATTCAAATGAAAGTGAGCTTTATCAGACATGATCAATGTTTGTGTAAAATTTGGATCATTTCATGCCAATTCCTGGAATCTGGCAGCATATTGGAGCCTGTGTTCATAGTCCTGGGGCTTCAACTGTTGTACCAAATGTACCTTGTATGGAAAAAGGTTAAAAACTCTTTGCAGCAAAGTTTGTGAAATCTCAAGCTGTCTGGGCCGGATTCTGTTCAATACTCTTTTGTACTCGTTCCCTTGCCTCATCGGTTCTGACAGTTCAAGGTCTCCCAGATCATAGGAGATCATTTACTGCCCCTTGTTTTTCGAAACGATGAACTAAGTTCCTAATTACATTTTCATTTGGGTCATCTCTCACTTGAAAATGCCAGCAATATGCTCTCTGGGTTTGAATAATTGACCCCTGATTTTGATAGGACAATTTCATCACTTGAGTACATTGTGCAGTGCCATATTTTTTCATGATTAATTTCCGGGATCTAGTGCATAAAATCCCTGAAAAGAAAAATGTCTAAAAATAATAGAATTATCAGAAATTGCAATCTCTCAGTAACTTTTGGGCCAGCCTGTGTGTGTATATCATCATCATCATCATCATCGTTTAACGTCCGCTTTCCATGCTAGCATGGGTTGGACGATTTGACTGAGGACTGGTGAAACCAGATGGCTACACCAGGCTCCAATCTGATTTTGCAGAGTTTCTACAGCTGGATGCCCTTCCTAACGCCAACCACTCAGAGAGTGTAGTGGGTGCTTTTACGTGCCACCGGCACGAAGGCCAGTCAGGTGGTACTGGCAACAGCCACGCTCAAAATGGTGTATTTTACGTGCCACAATATATATATATATATCCATATATATATTTTATTATATGTATTTATTTTCTCCAAGTAATAAATAACTCGGATAGAATAAATTGGTTAATAGATACCAGGGTAGCAAAGATCACAAAATAACTGTGGTGTAACTCCTGTTTATGAGGTAGAAACTCCTTGATATTTTGGGTATTTGAGTATATATAAATTTAAAGAATGGAGTAAACGCATATTATAACTGCATACTTTTATTTCGACATATGTTTCGAAGAATTACAATTTATGCGATCCATAGGAATCGGCGATGTTAAAAATGTAAACTTCTCCTCAGGGAAAAGTATGGGAACCAGCTTAAGCGTAAGACATTATAATCGAAATGTCTTACGTTTAAGCTGGTTCCCATATGTTGGAATAAAAGTATGCAGTTATAATATGCGTTTACTCCATTCTTTAAATTTATATCCCTACTTTCAAGTTCGTGCCTCACAGCGTTCATACACACATAATTTTTCTCGTCTGGCCGTAAAGCCTTTTCTGTTTGTTTTCCTGTCTTGTTTTTTGTCCGCCACTACATTCCTCCATGGCAAGATTTAATTTGTGTATACAAATTTAATTTGCGGTCCATGGGAAGAGCCGTTTTAACGATGCGTCCTGCCCAGCTCTTCGAAACGCCGGT
This sequence comes from Octopus bimaculoides, assembly GCF_046866305.1. Taxonomy (NCBI): domain Eukaryota; kingdom Metazoa; phylum Mollusca; class Cephalopoda; order Octopoda; family Octopodidae; genus Octopus; species Octopus bimaculoides. The sequence goes on from NC_142949.1 coordinate 10,808,713, forward strand.
GTTAAAACGGGGGTAGCTGATGAAGTAGAATGTTCTCTATGTGGCTTGTGTGTTTTCTCGTCTACGTTTTGTTTGCAATGTCCTGTACCCAGATATGCACCTATACATACAGGTGGATGTCGGTATGCACATACCTGTACGTATATATGCATATACTCATTTACTATTTGTTTATATATATATATCCATATCCATATTTTACCCTAAATTTATATAGCAATAAGAAAATGGAGGAGAGTATGCTGTACCCAACGACTTGCAGACAGTGTATTCCGTTGATGCGCGAGCGCGCATTATATTTATTTATTTATTTATTTTCCCTCCTATTTCGTTCCCCAGCAAAGTTGTTTTACGACTGTTATACTAAATTTTATTTCGTTTTTGAGCTCGGGTCAAACGCTTTATTTTAACCCCCTTTTATTGCCTTAAAAAGTTGTTTTTGGATTATATTTTTCTATGTAGAAGTTGTGCAACAACTAATACATTTCGGTTGTGCAATTTGTTTGCACGGGAAATCTGCCCTGTGTGGGCGAATTTACCGATTTTTGTAAAATTGCTTTCGGCTTTTCTTAGCCATTTTTTTGGCTTTGAGAATCGGCGTCTTAAAGTCAAGCAGACGATTTCATAACGAACGTCGGTCTCCATAGCAACTCTCTTCGCGACGTTGATTTCATTACACTCCCTTCACCACGGCTTCATGAAGGAGGGAAGAAGGGGAGAGATGTCACACGAACTGGTGCAGGTGTACGCGTGAACGCTAACACCGCCAGCAACAACAACAGCGATATCGTCGCAAGGCTTCGACCTTAAAGAAGAGAAACGCCACCACCACCACCACCACAGCTTCACCGTCATCTTCTACAACGGACGCCTCTGCCACCACCACCACAAATTTCGCTGAAGCGATTAAGACAGAAAAGAAAGATTCTTAACTTTCACTGCCCAACAAATAAACTATAGTAGACAGACAGACAGACAGACAGACAGACAGATAGATAGATAGAAACAGACAGATGGATAGATAGGGAGATAGATAGATAGATAGAGAGAGAGAGATAGGGAAATATATAGATGGATGGATAGATAGATAAAAAGATAGATAGATAAATAGACAGACAGATAGATAGATAGGGAAATATATAGATAGATAACATTCTTTTATTAGCCATACAGGGCTGTACACGGAGGGGACAAATACAATTACTCTTGCTTGTTTCAGCCTTTAGTCGAGAAAATCGACGCCAGGACCCACTCTTTGGAAGCCCAGCACCTATTCCATCGGTCTCCCTTGCTGAACCGCCAAGCCACGGGGACACAGACACACCAGTATCGGTTGTCAAGCGATGTTGGGGGGGACAAACACGGACACACAAACATACATATACGACGGGCCACCTTCAGCCTCCGTCCACCAAATCCACTCCTTATATATATATATATATATATATATATATATATATATATATATATATATATATATATATATATATATATATATAAGGATATATATAATAGCAAACGCACCCGTCCTTTGGACGATTTAAGTTGCTTTGGTAGTATTTTTTTCACCAAATAATTGAACTACTGAGAAGGCTTATGAATAGCATGGCAGTCTATGTTTCTGATTAACCTAGGAATGGAAGATCGAATTGAAGGCTGGATATTGTGGAGATCTCGCGCTTTAATTATCATAGAACATATAAGTTGGCAAGCGATGAAAAGTTAAGCTACTGAAGTGTTTTGGGAGTAGGTTACAGATAATGACTACAAAATATAGTTGTTTTATATGAAAGCGAAGTTCCTTGTCAGAAACAGCCACATAAATGGTGGAAAGAAATTGAAGGAAGACATTGAGACTTCCCTCTGCGAGTTTAACAGCAAAGGGAGCTATTTTTTCAGAGAGATAAGCTTACAAAAGCCTCTTTATTCTGTCTTCCGACATAGCCTGCTTAGGAGCTTTCTGAAAGATACGTAGTTTTCAATAGTGAAAGCAAAACTCGGAAGAGTTATGATGTAAGCATGTGCTAAGACCCCCTCATAACTTCTTTTCATTTTTACGAAATTTTACAAAATTTTTTTCGATTCTGTCTTCTCTTTTACTTGTTTCAGTCATTTGACCGCGGCCATGCCGGAGCACCGCCCTTTAGTCGAGCAAATCGACACCAGGACCCACTCCTTGCAAGCCCAGCACCTATTCCATCGGTCTCCCCCTGCCGAACCGCAAAGTTACGGGGGACGTAAACACACCAGCATTATTGCTAGAAATAACAGCCAAATCTCACAAAACTACGATGACATAATGAAAGAAACAAAAGAAAATATGTAATCAATCTACTCACCTTTCTGCAAAGATTTCTTTCAGAGTAATTTCCTGCCGTAATGTGATAAAGTGAAATTAAAGTGTTCATTTAAGGAAATATTAAAGCAGCTTGCTCCAGAGGAAATAATAGATTTTTTTGAAAACAAACAGCATTATTGCCACATGTAAAACATGTGTTTGCACACACGATATGAAGGAGGAACACCTTAATTTAAATTAGTCACAGTATTTCTTTGCTATTTTTACTTTTCTTCTTTCAAAACAGTTTGCTCTTATTTCTACTCTCATATCTCAATACTATAAAAACACAATATAAAATTGTGGTATGTATATAAAAACAGAATTGTGGTTAAGCCTTCCTAATACACATCTCTCCATCACTCTCCTAACTATGGCACTATTCAGCTTTTGTAGAAAAATACTGGCATTCCATTGGTTACAATGACAAGTGACCAAGATGATCCAATCAATGGAACAGCTTCCTTGTGAAATTAATGTGCAAGAGGCTGAGCACTCCACAGACACATGTACCCTTAATGTAGTTCTCAGGGAGATTCAATGTGATAGAGAATGTGACAAGGCTAACCCTTTGATATACAGGTACAACTCATTTTTGCCAACTGAATGGACTGGAGTAAAATGAAATAAAGTATTTTGCTCAAAGACCCAACATGCTGCTGGGAATTGAACTCGTGATCTTACGATCATAAATTGAATACTCTAACAATAAGCAACGCATCTTTACTCAACTGTTGTAAAACTGTACATATTTCATCCCCTTTTGTGCTACAACCTATTTCATTCTCTCCTTGGAATCATTTGTTATTAGCATCCACCCCTTATTCTCAATATCATATCTTTCCATTTTATTTTCTGCTGATCACCCTACATCTTATGACTGCCATATCTCATTCTTAACACCCTCTCAAATTTGCCACTGATGTCCCCCGCCCCCTCCTGTGTTTGTTTCAAGAATTAAGGTTCAGTGATAGACAGAGAAAACCAAGATAAGTGACAATGTTTATGAGGGCTATTTGAAAGACTGGTAACAGACATTGTGAGGAAAATAATGGTGATAGATTAACTATGAATCAGAGCATAAGGAGGAGAATTGTAGCACTGTCTGTCAGGCAAATCCACAATAAAACAAAACAAAATTTATGAAAGTATTTATGTATATATGTTTCTGTGTATATGCAACTCCTGTTTCTGTATATATAAGTCTTGTCTCTATGCTACACCAAGTGTATCTTTACCCCATAACTCCTGCTTCTCTCTGCTATCGTCCATGTTTTTCTCTCCCACAATTCCCACTTCTAATAATCCTCCATGTTACGTCTCCCTTTAAACTCTTCTCTCTACTTTCTCTCTTCTCTGTTTTTTGTTTCTTTATGCCTTTCATTCTCCTCTTAATCTCCATTTATCTTTTTTATCATACACCAGTGTTTAAGTGAAGGGGCATGGCTTAGTGGGAAGGCACGTGGCTTAGTGGTTAGGGTGTTCAACTCATGATTGTAAAGTTGTGAGTTCCACTCCTGGCAGTGTGGTGTGTCCTTGAGCAAGACACTTTATGTCATATTGCTCCAGTCCACTCAGTTGACAAAAATAAGTCTTGCCTATATTTCAAAGGGACCAGCCTTGTCACATTCTGTTTCATGTTGAATCTTCTTGAGAACTACATTAAGGGTCCACATGTCTGTGGAGTGCTCAGCCATTTTCATGCTAATTTCACAAGCAGGCTGTTCGGTTGATTGAATCAACTGGAACACTTGTTGTCATAACCCTTTAGTATTTAAAACTGGTTATATTTGGCTTCTCACACCTACTTGACAATGTTGTACTAAAAATGTACAATCACATCATCAAAATTTCAAAGCCATGAGATAATGTATGATTAATCCAAAATAATGTAATTAAATAAGCATTACATTTGGCAGAATAATTAGAGTGCTAAAGGGTTAAGTATGCTGCCTTAATTTCAATTAATTTTTAAAATAAAGAAGAAAAATAGTAAAATAGACTTTCAATGTTAGTCAGTAAGTTGGCAGAACTGTTAGCATGCCGGGCAAAATGCTTTGCAGCATTTCATCTGTCTTTATGTTCAGAGTTCAAATTCCACTGAGATTGACTTTGCCTTTCATCTTTCTAGGCACAATAAAACAAGTGCCAGTCAAGCACTGGAGTTGATATAATTGACTTCCCCCTCCCCTCAAAAACTGCTGGCACTCTGCCAAAATTTGAAACCATTGTCAAGCTGGAGTTTGAGGGTGGTGAGCTGGCAGAGTTGTTTGCATGGTCGCAGTCTAAAGACTGAAACAAGCAAAAGAAAACATTTCTTTTGTTATAATTAAATATTTATTAAGAATAGGAATTGTGTAAAAAAAAAAGTTTTAATAAAAAAAAATATTAAAATATTTTGTGTATGTAGAAATATAACCAATGTTTTGCATGTTTTTACCAGAAAATCTTATATGGACCCCCAAGTACCATGTTGACCCCAGTTAAGAAACACTGCTTTAAACTCAACAGAGCCCAGTATACCCATTCTGGGAGACAGTGCTCACTCACCCCACCTAAAATATCACCATTCCAAGATTCCACCCAAAATTATATGTAAGGCCTTCCTTCCGGAACTATATTGTTTTGCAACTGCCAATCTGCCATCTGCTACAGTCTTGAAGTAATCTTCATCTTTGCAAAACAACATTAATTCCTTGACCTTTATAATCCATTTTAAGCAGAAACAGAAGTAAAACAAGAGTACTTTAAACAAATGTTAATTAGAATTTTCAGATTCAACATAGATGTGTCTTGATTAATTCATTAAGGAATTAATTATACTGTTCCTACATAGAATGTTAATTTAAAATATCACACGCTTTTAATTATTGATCCTTTTATTAACTTTCAGAATAGATGTAGGCATGGGTGTGAGGTTAAGAAGTTCGTATTGCAAACATTTGGTTCCAGGTTCAGTCCCGCTGCATGGTACCTTGGACAAGTGTCTTCTACTATGGCCTAAGGCTGACCAACACTTTGTGTGGGAATTTGGTTGAGAGAAAACTGTGTGGATGCAGAGTGTGTGTGTATGTGCATGTTTATATGTGTGTGTGTGCATGTTTACCTGCCTGTGTGTGTGTGTGTGTGTGTGTGTGTGTGTGTGCACATGCATGTGTGATTGTAGACTCTCCTGAGTTCATCCACCCTTTGACAGGTCTTGTTTCTCATTTCCACCAGGTGTCCAAACACCACCCTCCCCACCAAACAGGCTTGGTGGGGGCTGCTGGTTTAGTTGCCAAAGACCTGCCCATACAACCGGTTGTACTGGGTTACATATTACCAGTAGCGGTCAAGACTAGCTTGACACACATCCATCCATACATACACATACATCCATACACACATGCACAAATACACATATGCACAAATATGCACATGCACAAATTTACTCACAAGACATTGGTTGGCTCAGAGCTGTTGTTGTTGTTGGTACTCCGTCGCTTACGACATCAAGGGTTCCAGTTGATCCGATCAACAGAATAGCCTGCTCGTGAAATTAACGTGCAAGTGGCTGAGCACTCCACAGACATGTGTACCCTTAACGTAGTTCTCGGGGATATTCAGCGTGACACAGTGTGACAAGGCTGACCCTTTGAATTACAGGCACAACAGAAACAGGAAGTAAGAGTGAGAGAAAGTTGTGGTGAAAGAGTACAGCAGGGTTCGCCACCATCCCCTGCCGGAGCCTCGTGGAGTTTTTAGGTATTTTCACTCAATAAACACTCACAACGCCTGGTCTGGGAATCGAAACCACGATCCTATGACTGCGAGTCCGCTGCCCTAACCACTGGGCCATTGCGCCCCCACTGACTCAGAGCTATAATAATAGTAAAAGGCATTCGTCCAGAGTGCTGCACAGAGAGACTGAACTCAAGACTACATGGCTGGGAAGCAAAGCTCTTAACTACACGTCCACGTATGCTTCTATATACATAGGTGTGTGAAATCAGGAGTTGAATTTCTTGTTAAAGTAATGCAACAATGACCCAATTCCTTGTATTTGTTGTATTTATCTTGTTATATTTTATGTTTATCTCTTGCAAACATCGAAGTCTGAAGAGGTAATTGTTGACACTATTAATTAATTTGAAGTTTCACTTGATCCACTTTCTACTGTACACAAATAACCGGCCTGTGACCTACATGTCCGACCTGTCATACAAGTTAAGAACAAGTCTGTCACCATGTGCTCTGCCAACGTTTTAAAAATGGCAGCCAAATCTCTCTCAAATTGCAAACTACCATCTTGGAAAAGATAGGTTACATTGGACGGTGTGACCCCTGATATATTTGTCTCTGGAAAACTGGAAAAATAAAATCAATGATAAATAAATAAAAGACGTGGTGGTCACATTTGGAATGCTTTTTGATTATATGTCTGTTAGATCAGTGCTGACCTGGGGCTAAACTACAGCTTGTTCTTCTTGATTTTCCTTTCTCATAAACGCTTCATGTAAATTGCTTTGGATATAAAAGAATGTTGCAGGGAAAAATTCTAACCTCAAAAGAATGTCTCATCACATTTGTATTAACGAGGTTTCCATTTTGATATTAAGCCCAGGCTGGTGTCAGAGCATTCAATACCTTGGGCCAGCCCTACAATGTGCTCCCACTTCTTCCAACCCTATAATGTGTGCCCCTTCCTCTTAATGCTGTAACCAGAGCCCTCTTTTCAAGTCATATAATCCGCATTCTCAGCCCTACAATGTATGCCTATTCTCTCAGCCCTTTAATAAGGGCTTCACTTCTCCCAGTCCCGCAATGAGAGTCTCCATCCCCATTCTTTTTCTATAAAACGTGGCTGTGTGGTAAGAAGTTTGCTTCCCAACCACATGGTTCCAGGTTCAGTCCGACTGCATGGGACCTTGGGCAAGTCATCATCATCATCATCGTTTAACGTCCGCTTTCCATGCTAGCATGGGTTGGACGATTTGACTGAGGACTGGTGAAACCGGATGGCAACACCAGGCTCCAGTCTGATTTGGCAGAGTTTCTACAGCTGGATGCCCTTCCTAACGCCAACCACTCAGAGAGTGTAGTGGGTGCTTTTACGTGTCACCCGCACGAAAACGGCCACGCTCGAAATGGTGTCTTTTATGTGCCACCCGCACAAGCCAGTCCAGGGGCACTGGCAACGATCTCGCTCGAAAATCCTACAGGAGCCAGTCAGGCGGTACTAGCAACGGCCACGCTCAAAATGGTGCATCTCATGTGCCACCCGCACAAGAACCAGTCCAGGGGCACTGGCAACGATCTTACTTGGCTTGCCGGGTCTTCTCACGCACAGCCCATTTCCAAAGGTCTCGGTCCGTAGTCATCGCCTCGGTGAGGCCCAATGTACGAAGGTCTTGCCTCACCACCTCAGCCCAGGTCTTCCTGGGCCTACCTCTTCCACGGGTTCCCTCAACTGTTAGGGTGTGGCACTTTTTCACGCAGCTATCCTCCTCCATTCTCACCACATGTCCATACCAGCGCAATCGTCTCTCTTGCACGCCACAACTGATGCTTCTAATGTTCAGCTTTTCTCTCAAGATACTTACACTCTGACGGGTATTCACATTGACATTACACATCCAACGGAGCATACTGGCTTCATTCCTTGCGAGCTTACGTATGTCCTCAGCAGTTACAGCCCATGTTTCACTGCCATGTAGCATGGTTGTTCGTACGCATGCGTCATACAGTCTGCCTTTTACTCTGAGTGAGAGTCCCTTTGTCGCCAGCAGGGGTAAGAGCTCTCTAAACTTTGCCCAGGCTATTCTTATTCTAGCAGCTACACTTTCAGCGCACCCACCCCCACTACTAACTTGGTCGCCCAGATAGCGGAAGCTATCGACTACCTCTAGTTTTTCACCCTGGAATGAGATAGAAGTTGTTTCAACGCTGTGAAGCACGAACAGGAGGGGCAAAGAAGTACGTGCGAGCTTCAAGCCGATCAAAGCCTTGTGAATGGATCTGGTAGACAGAAACTGAAAGAAGATCATCATATATATATATATATTTTTAAAAGTTATGGCTGGTCATTGAATAATCATTGGTTTTGCACCAATACTGCTAAGCCGCTTTATAGCTGCAAAACTAATGGTCACTTTATGACTGGCCATAACTTTTAGAAGTACATCACTGCTCTAATGCTTTCGGGTGTGCTTCTTGTTTGGACATATGAAATACTGACCAATATATATATATATATATATATATATATATATATATATTTAAGGATTGGAGAAAACGCATGTTATAATTGCATACTTTATTCCTACATATGTTTCAAAGGATTACAACCCGTGTGATCTATAGGGATCTTTGATATTAAAATTGTAACCTTCTCATCGGGGAAAGCATGGGAATCATCTTAAACGTAAGACATTATGACCGATTTTGAAAACAATAGATGGATAAGGTTCTGACTTGATTCATTTGAATAAGGAGTTCCAGCTTTAAAAACAGGAGCTAGCCACAGTTATTTTGTGTTCTTTGCTACATTGGTTTCTATTAACCCATTTATTCTATCAGAAGAATTTTTATTCATTAAGATAGAAGAAATACACATAATTATACATATATATATATATATATACATACATATATATATATATATATATATATATATATATATATATATATATATGGAATGGCTGTCTGGTAAGAAGCTTGCTTCCTAACCACATGGTTCTGGGTTCAGACCCACTGCATGGTACCTTGGGTAAGTGTTTTCTACTACAGCCTCAGGCTGACCGAAACCTTGTGAGTGGATTTGGTAGACGAAAACTGAAAGAAGTCCATCGTGTGTGTGTGTGTGTGTATATATATATATATATATATATATATATATATATATATATATATATATATATATATATATATATATATATATATATATATATATATATATATATATATATGTGTGTGTGTGTCTGTGTTTGTCCCCTCCCCTCACTGCTTGACAACCAGTCTTGGTCTGTTTATTTCACCGCAACTTAGCAGTTTGACAAAAAGGACTGATAGAATAAGTACTAGGCTTGAAAAAAACAAAATTAGAAAACCAGTCCTGGGGTCAATTCACTTGACTAAAATTCTCCATGGTGGTGCCCCAACATGGCCGCAGTCTAATGACTGAAACAAAAGATAAAAGAACATTGCCCAATCAACACCCTCTTTACACCCGCTTTACACCAGTTGGAAAATAAAATACAGTTGTGAAATTTATTACAAACTTGTCAACAAGAAATCTGTAGTTTTATCACCATATCTCTCAGTGAGTAAACCTGGTGTTGAGCAAATTTTAGACATGAGAGGTCATAACACTCCCTGAGAGCCTCTTACCTCCTTTCCCATCCACCTATGCTTTCTTTGTTTTCAGGTGTGATCTCACCTGTTCTTTTGATTACTAAGTTTTTGTGGTTTTAATTGGTTTAAGAAAATTTGGTGTAAGTTATTTGTGACACCCTGGCTTTTAGTACTCTTGCCAGATTATAGCAGAGGCTACCCCACTTTTAAACAAAGCAGTGGTTATCTACTTTTAATCATTATAGAGGTTACAATAACTGAAGCAGACTGCTACCAACCTAGATATTGCTTCATAGCTTCATAGTCAGTCTGTCTAGCATTGTCCTCTTCTGCTCGTTCTGCCATGAGGGGCTTTGGCTATTTTTTTCAATGTATGCCCCTCCAGATCTGCCCAGGTCAGTGGGAGCAGGCTTTCCTATTTTAGCTGGGATGGTCTTCCAGCTAAATCAGAGGTTCTTCTCTTTCTCTGAACACGACTGATCGCCAAGGAATATGAGGACCAGCACCTGAGGAGAGACTGTATATTGTGTATCGCTCAGTGAATGGTACTCATTCTACACAGCCTTGGAACCTCCATGTTTTGAATTATCTTCTATCTCTGGATTGTGGCCATACTGGGGCACCACCTCAATAGGTTTAACCAAACAAAGTCAACCACAGTACTCTTTTTTTTTTATACTTGGTAGTTATTCTATCATTCTCTTTTGCTGAACTGCTAAGTTACAAGGACATAAACAATACTTATTGTCAAGTGGTTGGTTGGGGCACACACACACACACACACACACACACACACACACACACACACAGTCTGTCTGTCTGTCTCTGTCTCTCTCTCTCATGTGTGGGTGTGTAATGGACTCCTTTCAGTTTCTGTCTACCAAAGCCTCTCACTAGGATTTGGTTGGCTCGGAGCTGTTGTAGAAGACACTTGCTTGAGGTGCCACACAATAGGACTGAACCCCAAACCATATGATTGTGAAGCAAGTTTCTTAACCGCACAGCCCCACCTGTACCTATATGTATATTATAAATACAATGAGAAATTCTCTAATAATCTAAGAAAGTTAGAATTTCTAATATTTTGAAATTTCCACTTTGTATTTTACCAAATATTCTAATATTGATTCTTGTTCTTCACCCAAATTAAATACGTTACATAAAGGAACTGAAACAATAATATTCTTCTTATTCCTCAGTCACTGGATAAATTTAAGGAAGGTTCTTTTCAAATTTAGAATTTTGATAAAAAAAACCTGAAATATTCACCAAAAGTCCTTTTATATTTTTGTTTCAATAATATCTTTTTTTATTTTATTTTAGGCTTTGATTGGAATTGCCTTTTCTCTTGGATTCATCATTGGTCCCTTTATTGGTGCCATGTTCTCAAAGTCTGCTGGTAAACAGCAGGGCCTGTTTGCAATTCCTGGTTTAT
>NC_142949.1:10822236-10827236 GCF_046866305.1 Octopus bimaculoides
TATATGTATATAATATATATATATATATATATGTATATATATATATATTAAGGTGGCAAGCTGGCAGAAACGTTAGCATGCCAGGCGAAATGCTTTGCGGTATTTCATCTGTCTTTATGTTCAGAGTTCAAATTCTGTCAAGGTCAACTTAGCCTTTCATCCTTTCAGGGTCGATAAGCTGAGAACCAGTTGTGTACTGGAGTTGATCTAATCAACTGGCTCCCTCCTCAAAAATTTCGGGCCTTGTGCCTAGAGTAGAAATGAATATATATATATATAATGATAATATATATATATATATATATGCATATATCATCATCATCATCATCATCATCATCGTTTAACGTCCGCTTTCCATGCTAGCATGGGTTGGACGATTTGACTGAGGACTGGTGAAACCGGATGGCAACACCAGGCTCCAGTCTGATTTGGCAGAGTTTCTACAGCTGGATGCCCTTCCTAACGCCAACCACTCAGAGAGTGTAGTGGGTGCTTTTACGTGTCACCCGCACGAAAACGGCCACGCTCGAAATGGTGTCTTTTATGTGCCACCCGCACAAGCCAGTCCAGGGGCACTGGCAACGATCTCGCTCGAAAATCCTACAGGAGCCAGTCAGGCGGTACTGGCAACGGCCACGCTCAAAATATAAATAAATAAATACAAATATACATTCACTAATGTGAATGTGTTGTTGATCGTCTATTTGGTTGGATTTTTTTTTCCTGTCCTCGCTGAACCCATAACATCGAGAGATTTTGTAATATATTTATGTACGTAAGGATATTTTCATACACACAAATGCACACATTCATAAATGTGCGCACGTGCACACACGCGCGAGGGAGTGCTCAAAAGTTCCTGGCTTTAGGTAAAAGAAAATACAGGAGGGTAAGTTAATTATGATTTTATTCAATGTATTCTCCTCTCAGATTTATACATTTATTGCAGGGGTCTTTCAGTTTTTCGAAGCCCTCTAACGAGGCATTTGGTAATGCCCTTAAAACCAGGAACTTTTCAAGACCCCCTCGTATATATATATCCACACAAATTACAAGAGCCTACTCACTTGGATCCAACCAGTTGGTGCCAAGCCTCATGATATTTACTTGGATTCTCCTTCTGGGTCTCCAGTTCCAGATCATCTGCTTCTATGTACCTTAATATATATATATATATATATATATATATATATATATATATGCATATATACATATGTATATGTACATACTTACATATTTACGTATATACATATGCATATGTGGGCACAGGATGTCACAAAATGTAAACAACAAAAAATACGAAATATGAGGACATGGAATATGAACTTATTTTGCGAACAACGAAAGAAACAAATGGACAACAAGACAAACAACACAAAGAACGACCCTTCATCAGTTGTCGGCTGTTTTTCTAATCCGTATTTCGAGTAATTCATGACAAGATATGCCTTCGATAAAACAGCTGCTCCTGCAAAACAAATTAAATTAAATTTGGGATTTTGCAGAGGGTCAAAATTGGTGACAAAAACAGGACTGTGAAAACAGGAAGGGCTGCTAAGCCTAAACAAGGTTGTGGTTCAAACAGGAAGAAACAAGCTTGGACAGAAGACAGACAAGAATACGTTTTCCTTGTCCAGCTGCAATAGGAAGAAAGAATGAAACACAAGTTAGGAGAAGAAAGAAAAATGGCTGACACACACACACACGGACACATAAAATTTTGTCATATTTCATAAAATTTAATAATGTTAATTGTGATTAAATTTATTGTTGTTGTGTTTTTTTTTAGGCTAAGTCCTTGTCCTCAAGTTGGAGACAAACCTCACATCTGCTGAACCCTATGTCTTTGTTCCGGTTTTCTGTTGTACGACCTCTCAGAGAAACTGGTAATGCCAACTTAATCTAACAACATCAACAAATATATATCATCATCGCCATTTAATGTCCACCTTCCATGCGATGATGATGATGATTCCTTCTATTTATCTGTCTCTTTCTCTCTCCCTCTCTCTCTGTCTATCTATCTATATATATATATATAAGTAAAGTAAATGTTAGAGGTAATACTTGACAATTGTAAGCACCTGTGTATGCCAGCTCGTGGTTGAGGTGAATGAATAAATTGTAAATGCAAAAATAAAAACAAAAACACAAAGGATTCTGCGGTACACGTGTATCAAGCTTTATAGTTGTTACATCAGTGTTACACTGATGTAACAACTATAAAGCTTGAAACACGTGTACCGCAGAATCCTTTGTGTTTTTGTTTTTATTTTTGCATTTACAATTTATATATATATATATATATATATATATATATATATATATATATATATATATATATATATATATATATATATAGTTGGAATTTACAAAAGACGAAGACAGGTGTATAAACAACAAACAGGTGTATTAGTTTAACGCTTGGGAAGGTGAGAACATCTTTTACGTTTCGAGCCTACACTCTTCAAGAGAAAGGAACACGAGAAATAAAGAGAGAGAGAATAAAAAAAAGCTTTAGTGGCTAGCGGTCAATCATGGTGGCTACCTGCACCAGAGGTGGTCAGACAGGAGAGCTAGGAAGAAGGGGAGATAATAAAGTAGTGGTAATCCCAAAATGAAGGTGCGCTTGCATGTGTATGTGAGAGCATGTAAGTGTGTGTGTGTGTATATGTATATACACACACATACATGTCCCTTTTTTTTCAACCACTTAGTAATTCTACCAATTTATTGCATGAAATATTGCATACACACTTTCACACTCGCCTATCCTACTCACATATGAAGGGCTTCTGTACAGTTTCCCAAATTTTACTTACAAAGCATTGGTCAACTCAAGGCTGGAGTAGAAAGCATTTGCCAAAAGTGTTATGAAGTGGAAATTGAACCTGAAAGCATGTGATTTTGATGTTGCTTCTTAAACACACAACCCTGTCTTGCATACGATGAAAAAAGGAAAAAAAATGTTTTCACTTGTCACCATCATCATCATTATCAACATTTAACGTCTGTTTCCCCTGGTGGCATGGGTTAGATGGCTTGACACTAACTGGCAAGGCCAGGGGCTGCATCAGGTTCCACAGTCTGTTTTAGATTGGTTTCTACAGCTGGATGCCCTTCCTAAAGCCCATCACTTTATAGCATGTACTGGGTGCTTTTTATGTGGCACCAGCACCAGTGTTTTTTACATGGCACCAACACCCACACCAATACTTTTTGCACAGCACTTTGGTTTTAGGATCTCAGTTCAATATTGTGGTGAGTGGGTCTTCCTGTGTACAGTAAGGCACCACATATACTGGTCCTCTCTCCTCTCCTTTGTAAAGCTCAGCATTTTTGAGATCAGCCTTCAGTACTTCGTCCCACATCTTCCTGTGTCCCCCTCTTCCACAACTTACCTGTACTTTAATGTAATTCCAATGTAGGAATTATTAAATTTATTAAAGATAATACTTAGCTTTGAGCAAAACTATTGATTAATAAAGGCCTTGTTTAACAATCTCTAGAATTCTTGATATTAATAGTCTTCAGTTTTATGCCTCTTAGAAATTTAACCAAAGGAGCATGAAGATATCTAATAGGTCACATATTAACCCCTTTATTATCATATTTCTCTTAACATATAGTGCCTTTATTTTAATTCATTTTTTTAAATAATGAAGAATTTAGTAAAATAACTTTGTCATTATTATTAAGCTGGTATCTGGAATATAAATTCACCTTTTAGTATTCAAACTGGACAGATCCAGCGTCTCAGAACTACCTTACAGTGTCGTTCTAAAACTAAACAATCACACCATCAAAATTTCGAAGCTATGAGGTAATGCGCAAGTAATTGAAAACAATTTAAATAGATAAACATTACATTCAACAGAGGAATCTGAATGCTTAATGGGTTAACATACAATTTTGAAGGAACAATTTAAAACAGCAAGTTTGTGTCATAGAACCAAGGGTGGTCTCAGGCAGGTTGGGATCAGAAGGGTTAATGTACTCAATGTCTGCTGGTGAATTAATTGTTGAAAGCAGGAGAAGAAAATAAAAATTCAGTTTGACATGACTTGAATAAAAGACTATCTTTAACCCTTTAGCATTCAGATTGCTCTGTTAAATGTAATGCTTGTTTAGTCACATTGTTTTGAATTTGTCAGGCATTATCTCATAGCTTTGAGATTTTGATGATGTAATTATATATTTTTAGAATGACATTACAGGGTAGACGTGAGAGGTTGGATCTGGTCAGTTTGAACATACAACAACTTATTTGGGCCAGATATGGCCAGATTAATTGCTAAAGGGTTAAGAGGATATTACTTTTGTCTTTATATTTTGGAAGGATGAGACAATGTCTATAAAGACACTTACCGGTTGTTGTTTGTCAATATTTCTTGCCTCCAAAATATTTTCACAGCACTAAACCTATGGCCTTCTTAATGGGTGTATATTTTTTCAGATGCCATTGAAAATAGATACCCATTAGGAAAGTCACAGGTTTCATGTGGGAAAAGAAATATGGACAAATAACAACTGGTTTATAATGTTTATTAGTGTGACTTCCAAAATATAACAATATTGGTTTCAACACATCTTGTTTTTCTTTGAGGCGTTTTCAACATAAATGAATTAAGATTACTCCCAACTGGAGCCTCATCTTATTCCTCCTTTCGTCATTTAACATCACTACTCCATGCTGGTATGGGTTGGACAGTTTGACTTGATTCTATGGGTCCAAGAACTGTATCATGCTTGCTCCAATGTCTGCTTTGGCATGGTTTCTATGACTGGATACCCTTTCTAATCTCAACTATTTCACAGTATGTTGTGAGTGCTTGTTTTTGTGGCACCAACACTAGTGGGGTTGCCTTGCAGCTGGCAAGACAATGACCCCTGAGGAAGGCAGCTTCATGTTAAGAGATGAGGGGGTTAAAGCATGAGAGAAGGGGCCAGGACAGAACAGGTTTCTTGGTGTAGGGGAGTTATATGACTGCTCGCATTTT
>NC_142949.1:10832236-10869736 GCF_046866305.1 Octopus bimaculoides
TTGGTGTTGTTGTGTTTATGTCCCCATAAGTTAATGTTTCGGCAAAAGAGACGGATTGAATAAATACCAAGCTCCAGAAATATAAGTACTGGGGTTGATTCATTCAAGGCAGTGCTCCAGTATGACCGAAACAAGTAAACGATAATATATAGATATATATATAGCCGCAGGAGTGGCTGTGTGGTAAGTAGCTTGCTTACCAACCACATGGTTCAGGGCAAGTGTCTTCTACATTAGTCTCACACTGACCAAAGCCTTGTGAGTGGATTTGGTAGATGGAAACTGAAAGAAGCCCGTTGTATATATATATATGTTTGTGTATCTGTATTTATCTCCTCCATCACTTGACATCCGATGTTGGTGTGTTTACATCCCTGTAACTTAGCAGTTCGGCAAAAGATACTGATAGAATAAGTACTAGGCTTGCAAAGAATAAGTCCTGTGGTCGATTTGTTTGACTAAAGGCAGTGCTCCAGCATGGACACAGTCAAATGATTGAAACAAGTAAAAGAATATATATATATATATATATATATATATATATATATATCTGTAAAAATATGTGACACTTATTCGGTAGCCATGATAAAACTCCAAGTTTCAGATGCCACACTTTCTTCTGTTTTTGCTTTCAGTCCTATAAAATTTTTTTGCGTGCATGTGTATGGGTGCGAGGTTGTTGTGTGCATGTGTGTGTGTGTGGGTGTGTATGTGGGTGCATATATGTATATGTACATATATGTATAGTTTTTGGCAAGAATGTGGGTGAGCATGTGTGTGTTTCAAGAGAGGGTGGTTTAGTATATAAATATAGGCGAATGTATGGATTGGTGCGCTTACATGAACACTATAGACTTCTCTACTCCCTTACCTTTACTCCCTCCCCTTACTTAGCAGTCATTCTAATAACTCTTCTGTCTTAATAACGGTCAACTACACAGTAATTTCCCTTTGTTTAATGGTCATTTTTCACAGGAATTTTCAATGGCCAGATAACTGAAGAGATGGTGGCGTGGGCTCCCACCCTGGCATCCAAAACTCGTAGTTTTATCATGGCTACCAAATAAGTGTCACATATAAAAGAGGGACAGAGAGAGGTGTCTTGTTGAAGAGGAGATACCCCATTTGGAAAAGGAAGGAGAGAAGGAATTAGAGAGAAAGATAGAGACAGAAGAAATCGCTCATGGAGTGACGACCATGCCTTGCAGAGTTATGGGCTGCTCTCTGGCAAGGCGTAGCATCCATTTAGCTACCCTGCCAGGGATACAGTGAAGCTATGGGACTGCAGCATGGTGGATTGTGAAGAAGCAGTGGAACAGTACAACTGAGCCAACGGTGCTTCTTTCATTGATGCTGAGCCGAGGAATCCTAGAAGATCAATGGTCAGGATCACCAAGATCTATCAAGAGAGTAACTGCAATGCATCCATGATTGTGTTAAACGGCTAATGAAAGATTCACTCTGAGCTGAGCTCCCAATTCAAATTTCTGATAATGGAATTGGACGGCGACAGAGTCATGGGAATCAGCAAAAGCAGCGCAACCAAAGAAAATGAGGTATGTGTGACATTCAGAATGAGTCACCACATGAAGGCTTAATAGTTTAATGTTGGTTTGATAGCTGATCTCAACTGCGAGGAGGGTTGTTCTTTGTTCTTTGTGCAACTGAAGGAAATGGAGTTGATTTTTTTTTTTTAATATAACATCATCATAATCGTTTAACGTCCGCTTTCCATGCTGGCATGGGTTGGACGATTTGACTGAGGACTGGTGGAACCAGATGGCTACACCAGGCTCCAATCTGAATGCCCTTCCTAACGCCAACCACTCCGAGAGTGTAGTGGGTGCTTTTATGTGCCACCGGCATGAAGGCCGGTCAGGATACTAAAAATTTTATAGTGTCTCACTTCAACATTGATGAATCTGCCATTTAAAAGACAGTCCTTTGAAAGAAGTTGCCTTTGTATGTTCAATAATACTACAACCAGCTCAAAAGTGTGGCACATTATTGCACAGAAGAACTTACCTCAGTTTCCTGAGAATAATCCAACATTTGGTGTCCTGTTCCTAACAAAGCATTCAACATTTTCTGCCTTTCTCGTTCCCACTCTTCTTCCATTGATCCCCATAGTCTTTGTTCACAGGTCTCTAAAGTATTTTTTCGAACATGTTGTTGTGAATTCCATCACCTGATTTTAAACTAACGAACTTAACTTTCATTTTACAGCTTACAGAAAGGCATTATGTTTATTTACATTGGTTGTATCATGGCTTTAATACAAGGTGAGTTGTTATCCTGGACTAAACTACAAATGTATTTACTCGTGTGTAATAAAATTGACAGAAAGAACTTTGAACTTGTCATACTGAGAGGAAAATCTTGTGTTTTGGGCAGAATCCTTGTTCAGTGGAAAAGTTAAAAGGAGAGAAACTAATAAGAGGCTGCAAAGTTTTACAACCCCTAAATTAGGGAACCTGGATGCAAATTATTTTAATTTTAAGGATGTAAATCTCTGTTGTTTCTCTTTAATTCTTTAGCAATCAAATTACTCTGTCAAATGTGATGCTTATTTATTCATGTTGTTTTATATTGTTATTACATTATCTTATAGCTTCAAGATTTCGATGGGAGTGTGTGTCTTTAGAATGACATTATAGGATGGGTGTGAGAGGCAGGATCTAGTCTGATTGAACATAAAGCTGGTAGAATATTTGGCTCAGATATAGCTGGTTTAACCCTTAGCATTCAGATTACTCTGTGAAATGTAATCCTTATTTATTCACATTGTTTTGAATTAATCATAGATTATCTCACAGCTTTGAGATTTCAATGATGTGAATTTCCACTTTTAGAATGGCATTGAAGGGTAGGCATGAGAGGCTGAGTCTGGCCAGTTTCAACATAAAACAGGTGGAATATTTAGGCCAGATTTGGCTGGTTTAAATGCAAAAGGGTTAATTTTGTTGCTGTTAACTTTTTCCTGAAGAATGACTTTGTCCAAAACATTTGATTTTCCACCTCCCACAGCAAGTTCACAAGTCTTGCCAAACACTTGTCTCTCTGGTGTCTGTTTTAACATATCTGTATATCATACAAGGTACATACTCCTGGAGTAAACTACAAATGTTGTTCCTCAAAGTATATATATGTATATATATACTTGCCAGAACAGATATGGCTGTGTGGTTAAGGAGTTTACTTCCCAACCCATGTTGTTCCAAGTTCAGTCACACTGCATGGTACCTTGGGTACATGTTTTCTACTATAGCCTCTTGGCTGACTTGTGAGAGAATTTGGTAAATGGAAACTGAAAGAAGCATGTTATATATATAAATATGTAAATTTATATGAAAAACTTACTGCTAACAAAAGTCAGTTACCCAATAAATGAAAAATGCATTAAATAAATGATAGCTAAAAAAATGTACAAGTAGGACAGACACTGAAGGCCCTAATTTTTCATCAGTTATCAACAGAATGGTAATACTCAGTTTCATGCCTTTAATGATAATACTGAGAACTTCGCGTATTGGCGGCATCTGCAAAATTTGTGGATAATTAGGGCCTTGAGTGAGCAAAATGATAAAGAGTGGACCGGAGTTCACTTTATAAAGCCTGTCCACAAGTAGCAGCTATTAGAAACTATCATCCAATAACAATGGATTGCTCTAATGATACATTTGAAAATCTGGCTATAGACTTCTGGTGAAACATGATGAAACAATTGTAGAGTTATGCAATAAAACAAGTTGTTCACTCTGTTCTTCTTGCTGATGTTTAAATATATATATGTTTGTCTGTCTGTGTGTCCTTTCATCTGCGATATATCTTCTAATTCCAGGTAGCTACACAAGACGAGTCCCTTTTGGGAAAGAAAAGAAGGTGGCGTGTATTGTAAGTGTTTGCGTATTACATTCAAATTTCCTTATTAAGATGATTGGAATAGTTTATTGATAATTAGTTTTCCACTTAGATATTCTTCCTACAGTTAACCATCCAATTATATCACAAACGGACGCATGCCATCCTTCAGTTCACAGGGATGCTGTCTCCCCTCTCTCTCTCATTTCTATCATTATTGTCATGGCTTCTGTTTCTCAGAATTAGCTAATGCCATACAATTTTCTCTATTCAGATCTTCCTGATCTATTCCACCCACCTGTTGTGTCCAACGCTGCCTGTACTGCACTAACCATCCATTATGCACAATCCTTCTTCCCCAGAGCATTGACTCCCTCTGGAATCCTTGCTCATGTATTTCCTCTATCCTGCAAGTGTTCACCTACAATAGTTATGAGACATTGGCCTTGGATGACCAGCAAAGGTCATGAGCTGTTCTTCTTCCTTCTAACGAATCAAAGAGAGAAGAAAAAAATGTTTCTAGGTGCAGGCATGACTGTGGTTAAAAAGCTTGCTTTGTAATCAAGTGGCTTTGGGTTCAATTCCTCTGCGGAGCACTACACTCGAAGATACTTGAGCAAGTGTCATCTAATGTAGTTTTGGGCTAATCAATGACTTGTGAGTGAATTTGGTAGACGGAAACTGTGTAGAAGCTCGCCATATATATGTGTATGTGTGTTTTTGTGTTTGTCTTCCATCACTTCTTAACAGCTGGTACTGGTGTGTTTACGTCCCTGCAACGTAGCGGTTTGGCATAAGAGACCAATAGAAAAAGTACCAAACTTATAAAGTAAGTGATAGGGTCAGTTTGTTCAATTAAATCCTTTAAGGTGGTGCCCCAGCTTGGCCGCTGTCCAATGACTGAAACAAGAGCATAGTGTTTGCAGAAGAGGTGGGTTGCTGAGTTCTCAAATGGACCAACAACAACAACAGCAACAAACAAACCATCTGGGAATAAACAACAACAAACAAACAAAACAAACCAAAAAACAACAACACAATAACTTGAAAAAATTTCAAATAAATGTATTATGGTCAGTAGTTCACCTCACGTTTACTGGGCCTAACCATGTCATCATTGTCATTGTCATCACCACTATCGTCATCATCGCCACCTCTGCTATCATCAGCATCGTCATTATCGTCATCATCATCATCACCATCATTTAGCTTCCACTTTTCCGTGCTTGCATGAGTCAAGTGGAATTTGTTGAGGTCAGTTTTCTACAACTGGATGCTCTTCTTGTCGTCAACACTCACCTGTTTCCAAGGTGATATTTCACTATTGCTAGACAAGTTTTTTTTTTTTTTTTCGTAGACAATTGGAGACTAGGGACTCTGCTTGCATGACAGTGCCGCTTTGTTTACAACTTTCTCGTAATCGCAAAACAAGGGTACACAAACGCACAACACGTTTATATTTGTGTGTATACACACACATTTATATACACGCACACATATTATACATACATGTGTATACACACACATTTATATACACACACTTTATGCGTACATGTGTGTATATACACGCACACATTATACATACATGTGTGTATATATACACTCACGTATTTTATATGCACACACACACACACATACGTGCGTATATATACACTCACATTATACACACGTATTTATATACACACACACACACAATTATACATACATATGTATATACACACACACGCTGAGCTTCTTTAACTCACATGGTTTTGGTTGACCCGGGACTTTAGAAGACACTGTGGCGAAGGTGCCACACGGTGGGACTGAACCCAGGACCATATGGTTCGGAGTTGAACTTCTTAACCGCTCCTACATGCCTGTGCCTACACTTATACATTGATAAGATTAAAGACTAATTATTTTCTTTCAGCACAACTTTGTCCCACAAGTCTTAATGTACGAGGGTGAGTAAAAAAGTAATGCCATTTTGTTTAGGACAGGTATAATTACCGACACCGGAACATGTATCATACATCAAAATGAAGCTGGTCCTCTGTGGATCATATCCCTACTTCTCAACATAGTCACTATTTCTCTCAATAGCAATGTTCCACCTTCGAATGAGAGTATGTATCCCTGCCCCGTAAAATTCTGTTGATTGTTCTTTGAGCCACTTCTTCACTGCAGTTTTCATTTCCTCGTCACTGGAATAATGTTTGCCTCTCAAACCCTCTTTGTTCGAGAGGTTCAATGCAGGCATTGACCCTGTCAGTCAAGTTCGGTAGTCAGCTCTCTCGGTACCCAACGGGCACAGACTTTTGAAAAGCCAAGTGATTCGACAATGTTGTAAGCACTTCCATGGCTCACTTCAAGGTTTTCTGCCAACTCATCAAGAGTTATGTACCTGTCTTCTCTGATCAGAGCGTCTGCTTTTGCTATTCACAGAAGCGGACGGACGGCCAGAAAGGGGTTTATCGGCTACATTCACAGTTCCCACCTTTTCATCTTTCAGACGACGAACCCACCTGCATACATTGCTATAATCTAAAGTATTGTCCTCAAAGACATTTTGTTATCGTTGGTGAATATTCACAGGGGTTTCCCCCTCAGCAACAAGAAATTCAATCATTGCTCTTTGCTTTTGACGTAACTCTAAGGTGGCAGCCATTTTGTATTTTCCTTTCCGGTCTAAAAACCTGAAAAGTAAAGAAACAAAATATTCCAGACCGTAAATAATATAATCATTTATAACTGGGAAAATTTTCATTTATTTTTATCAAAACCTTTACATGAAATAAAGAAAATGGCATTACTTTTTGATGCACCCTCGTATTTGCAATTCATCTTTATTCAGTCACTCAATGTTTCAGAAACAACAGCCAAACGACCCTCAAATTACACTTTTTCACTTCTTTTTTTTTTTTTCAAGGACACATTTGGGATTTATTTTAAAACGGGGGCCACATTTTTCATTAATGTTTTACGTAGTGTTTTTGGTACGGAAAGACTTTCAAACTTCGTATACTTATCTATTTTGTGTTATAGAACAGAAAAAGATTTTTGTATTCGAATTTATTTCATGTAAAAAATTGTCTTATTTCGATAATTTCAACCAATCACAAGTATTCAGTTGTTTATATTTACTCCTTTGGCTGATTAAGCGATGTAAAGCGTATTTAATCTCCATACCTTCGTTTTATTTGCTTTTTTCATTTTAAATTTGCTTTAACCCTAAAGTTAGGGTTAGGGTTAACTGTTTCAGAATCGTTTGTTTATGTAGTCGGCACTTAATGTATATCGGCTGAATGGACGTCAGTGATTGGTTGAAATTACAGAAATACGACATCTTTAACATGGAATAACTGATGGATTTCTTTTTTTTTTAAGAAGACTAAGAGAAAAAGATGTTTTATATGACACATTCTACCAGTGTTCCAAGTTTCAAAGTGTTTCGTTAATGAAAAATGTGGCCCCCGTTTTAAAAAAGATCCCACAGTTGATGTTGTACTCCGAGATACACTAGTCACAGTTAAAATGTCTTTAACCATTGGTTTACGGGAACAGCTCTGCTTTAAGGTTAAAATAACTCCAAGGGAAATAACGTCAACGTCCCGGTGTATCTCAGTCACCATGGTTACGGTGTAGTTGTTATTAATTGCTTTTAACTTATTGATTTATTAAGTTATAGTATTTCATCTCCCTTCTTTCCCTTCGTGACCTCTCCTACTGACGGCGTTCGTTTGTTGTCTTACTATACTAAGGGAAGTAACTTCCATTAGATGTCAGGCTTTGAGCTTGTGTGCAAGGGGAGATAACTTTACATTGTAAATTATCCCACCGAAAATAATTAACCCATTAGTGCCCGAATTTTTTTTCATTTAATTTATTACCAAAAATCTTTTTTTTATACAATTTTGTCTGATACTAAATGTATAAAAAAAAAAAATTATTACAATATTTGAAAGACACTCCAGTCTTGATGACTAAAAATACAGGTATTGGAGAAATCTGATAGATTATTCTTCTGGTCCCAAAAAAAGGACCATGGGCATTAATGGGTTTTTCAAACAGTTACATAAACAAAATAATTTGTTCCCCCAAATTATAGTATTATATACTTTTTTAATTGTTTCAGTCATTGGACTGGTTTTTTTTTTTTTGATTTTTTTTTTTTTGTTTTTTGGTCGAACAAATTGACTCACAATTCGCCGAGGTCAAACTTTGGTTTTCATCTTTTCAGGGGGTCGGATAAATAAAAAAAAACTAGTCCTGTACTAGGGAGGGGAGATTCTTATTTCTTCCTTCCTTGCAACATCCCCCACCCCCTCTCTCTCTTGCCAGGTCTAAAATGATGTCCAAGGCAGACTGTATGTCATGACCCCATCAAATGTTGAAGGCCCTAGGCAAGGCTCTGCTTGGTAATATTGACACCATTACTCATCTGTTGTATATTTTAATAACTTCCTCAAGGAATAAAAGACAAAGTCGACCTTTGTGGGGATTGAACTCAGAACCTGAAGGTGTGTAAAAAGTCTTAACAGAGCAAAGTGGTGATAGAAGATACTATTTTGTATTACGTTACATGGAAGATGGGTGACAACAGAATTCCCAAGCAGTTGTTATATGGGGAATTGGCTCAGGGTAGCACACCCAGAGCACGACCATAGCTGAGTTTTAAAGATACATGTAAGTGCAGCCTGACCAAATGCAACATCGATGCAATGACTTGGGAAAAGGTAGCTGAAGATAGGAAAGGATGGGGCACCTCATTGAACAAGGGAGTCAAACAGCTCAAGGGAGAAATCATCCTGACCCTCAAAGCAAAATGCTGAAGAAAGAAAGACAACCCACCCCTACTCTGCAGCACCTTCCTTTCTTGCAGATATTGTAGCAGAACTTGCTCGTCAAACACAGGGAGAATTTGCTATGTGAGAAGCTGCAGGAAGAAGACTACGAGTACCTAATTAAGACATTCTTAGCTGCTTAGACAGCTTGTGAAAACGTAGGGAGTCATATACCTGGAAGTTTAATTAGTAAAATCAAAGTCCATAGATTTGTTTCACCTTCATTTAACCTTTGTCTTCCTCTCACAGTTTTACCTGTATTACTGCAGGTGTGTCTTTGGGTTTTCATGTAAAGTATTATGGTTGTATACTTTACAATGTTATCTTGGAAATTGTCAATAATCCTTTCTACTATAGGCACAAGGGCTGAAATTTTAGGGGAGGGAGATGAGTCGATTACATCGACCCCAGTGCATAACTGGTACTTAATTTATTGACCCCGAATAGATGAAAGGCAAAGTTGACCTTGGCGGCATATGAACTAAGAACGTGAAAACAGACGAAAATTGTCAATAATGCCAGTCAACAAACCTTAACGAAGCAATACTTATTGGTTTCAAATTTTGATACAAGGCCAGCAAATTTGGGTAAGAAGTAAGTCAATTATGTTGACCCCAGCACTCAACTGTACTTATTCTATAAGAATGAAAGATAGCATCAACCTTGGCAGGATTTGAACTCAGGTGGACAAAATGCTGCTATGCATTTTGCTCGGTGTGCTAACGATTGTACTGGCTTCTTACTTAATAATAATAATAATAATTCTTGTTCATATTTTCAATTTCTCTGTTTCTTCATGTTTTGAACCCAAGGAAGACAGACAATCTCTTGAGATATTATTCAGCTTGGTCAGCTCAATCTCTAATTATTACAAATCGCATCACACTCTGTTTATTGTTTACTGACCTTTGCGAAGAGTTATGTCAATCTTCAAAAATAATAATAATAATAATCCTTTCTACTAAAGGCACAAGGCCTGAAATTTTGTGGGGAGGGGATAAATTGGTTACATTGACCCCAGTGTTTCACTGGTACTTGTTTTATTGACACTGAAAAGATGAAATGCAAAGTTGATCTTGGCTGAATTTGAACTCAGAACATAAAGACAGATGGAATGCCACTAAGAATTTTGCCTGACGTGCTAATGTTTCTGCCAGCTCAGAAGAAGAGCATTCAGAGAGCACAAACCTCCCCCAAGGCAACCCCAATGTCCAGGGAGATTTTTAAAATGAGAATATCTGAAATAAACTTGACTGCTCTCGCAAACAAGAATACTAAAAATGAACCTGACTGCTCTCAAAAATTAAGTAAAAAAACAGGAAAAATAATCCAGCCACTTAGTCAAAAGCATTAAGAAATATTTCTTAGTTAAGCTTTTTTAATGTGGCCATGCTGGAGTATCATTGTTAATAATTTAGGAAATTTTAGCTAACTTTTGTGGTATTGTTAGAATTTTCTGATTTTCTCCAAAGTGTAACCTTTCTCTTCAGGGCTAGAATATACTTCAGATCCCTAACAATTATTGTTGTTCTACAAAGCTCAGTTAAACCCTTCTGTTACATCCAGGACACTGCTGCTACTTTACACACAAACATGCAGAAAACAGCCATCTTACTGACCGACATAGTCCATCCCAGACATATTACAGCCTCTGGCCCACAAGCATGCTGTATCCACTCATTCTCTTTTCTACTGCTACTATAAAGGGAGTCTCTTCATTACAGCTGGCTGGACTTGTCCTATCTATTCAAACATTCCTGCCCCACTTGTATCTTCTCCTTTCATCTCTCTTGTTTGTGTGTTTGTGTTTTTGTATATGTGTGTGTGCATCTGTGTTCATGTGTATCCCCTCCCACCTGGCCCCACACTAATCATTATGCATAGACCTGCCTTCCCAGAATGTCATTCCTCTAGAATTCCCTGCAAATATTGACTTACAAGGGTTCATGAAGAACCTTAATGACATCTGTGTCACTGGTCAACCTCCTCATGTTCCCTTTCCTTTAAACCAAGCAAATAAAAACATTATATATTTTATGAAATATTTCGTTATGCGCTTTAGGTTTCTGTTAGCACTTTAGCATGTAAGCCGACCCCACCCAACCAAAATATTCTACCTGTTTTATGTTCAGACTGGCCTGATCTAACCTTTCACATCAACCTTACAATGCCATTCTATAAATAGACAATAACAGCATCAAAATCTCAAAGGTACAAGTTAGTACACGATTAATTCAAAACCTTGTGAATAAATAAGAATTAGATTTGACAATAATCTGAACGCTAAAGGGTTAAACCAGCCTTATCCATCTCAGATACTCCACCGGTTTTATGATCAAACTGGCCAGATCTGGCCACTCATGCCCACCCAACATTGTCATTCCAAAAATAAACATTTGCATCATCATCTCACAGCTACAAGATAATCCATGATTAATTCAAAACAATGTGAATAAATAAGGATTACATTTGACAGAGTAATCTAAATGCTAAAGGGTTAAACGTTTTTTTTGTTTTTTTTTTGTTTGTTTGTTTCAATGATATATTCTTGGTTGTTTTCTCTTTATTTCAGGGAATTGCTGTACTCATTCCATCTCTCCTGATTCTTTCCCTCGCTTCATCACAACTGGCTTTATACTCTGCTCTGGGACTCTTTGCATTTTGTAGGTAGTCATTTTTAAAACTTTTTTCTCTTTTCATGTCTACTCTTTTATATGCATCACAACAACACAGTTGTATTTGTTTGATGCCAACAGAGGCATGGTTGAATGGTTCAGAAGCTTGCTTTGCTACCACAAGTTCCTGGGTTTGTTCCTCATGCGTAGCATCTTGGGATATTAATCCCTGTGTGTGAATTTGTGATTTCTCCAGCCATGCTAGACTCCATCCTTAGAACTGCTTCCATTCTCCATTATTTTCTTCCAGCCATGCTGTCTTCCCTCTGCTAAATGCCATCCTTAGAACCATTTCCATTCTTCATTATCTTCCTCAAGCCATATTCTCTCCCCTCTGCTAAACGCTATCCTTAGAACCCCTTCCATTCCTCTTTATCTTCCTCCAGCCATGCTCCTTTTTCTCTGCCATACTCCATCCTTAACCCCTCTTTCATCCCCTATCCCTCTGCATGCCCTCATATACCTAACGTAACCTTCCACTGAGCCCTCCTATATCTCTCACCTTCACTAACTGTCCCTTCTAACCATCTCCCTTCATATTCTTATGAAATTCACCCCTCTGTCTTTGTCTTCTGCCCCCAATCCAATCTTTTGTATCACTTCACCTGTATTCACCCCATCATCCTAACTTGAAGGTATATCCTGTCACATACCCACCCCAAATCTCTCCCACCTTTCCCATCTCTATCTTTCTCTCCCTTCTTCTCCAAGTGGGGTTTCCTTGTATCTCTTCGACCTAAAGACACCCACCTCTGTCTCTCTAGTATTCTTTTAATCTCTCGTCAACTGACACAAAGCCACCCCCCTCATTTCTACTTCCCCCACAGTTGAGGGAACTTTGTGTTATCTTGCAGGTCACTTGGTGACCTCACTG
Source organism: Octopus bimaculoides (assembly GCF_046866305.1). Taxonomy (NCBI): domain Eukaryota; kingdom Metazoa; phylum Mollusca; class Cephalopoda; order Octopoda; family Octopodidae; genus Octopus; species Octopus bimaculoides. The sequence continues at coordinate 10,844,473 of NC_142949.1, forward strand.
GTGCTGGTGTCATGAATGGAAAAAGCACTTATTACTTTCTGTAAAGTGGTTGGCACTAGGAAGGGCATCCTGCTGTAGAGCCTTTACCAAAACAGACAATAAAGCTTTGTGCAGTCCTTCATTTTGCCAATTTGTATCAAACAATCCAATCCACGCCAGCATGGAGAACAGTTGTTAAATGATGGTGGTGGTGGTGGTGGAAACTGTGTAGAAGCCTTTCTAACGAACCATTCCTGTAATTCAAATTCCTAGCCTTGTGTCATGCTGATTCTGCCTGAGAATAACATTAGGGGTACACATGTCTGTGGAATACCCAGCCAGTTAGAAAGGTAATTCAGTCGGAATTTTGTCCAATTAATCAAGCAACTGGATGTTCATAATAAGTTTACATCAACAAAGTTCAACATTTATCACATATTGTAAACATCGTTGCTTTTGATAACGATTGAAGACAACACATTAGCATATTTCTTAATTACAGAATAATTAGCTAACTTTAATGATGCAGCTTAACCCTTTAGCATTTAAACTGACCAAATCCACCCCATATATTCTACTTGTTTCATGTTAAAACCAGCCAGATCTGGCATCTCACACCCACCCTACAATGTCATTCTAAAAGTAAACAATCATGCCCTTGGAATCTCAAAGTTACAAGATACCTTTGGTCTTTTACTTGTTTCAGTCATTAGACAGCGGCCATGCTGGAGCACCACCATGAAGAATTTTTGTTGAATGAATTGTCTCCATTACCATTGTTTTCCAAAGCTTGGTACTTATTCGATCACTCCCCTTTGCTGAACTGCTAAGTTTTGCAGACACAAACACACCAACACTGGTTGCCAAGCAGTGGTGGGTAGTGATGGTGGTGGTGGGGGGACAAACACAGACACAAATGCACACATAGATAGTTACATATATACGACAGGCTTCTTTCAGTTTCCGTCTACCAAATCCACTTACAAGAGCTTTGGTCGTCTCGAGGCTATAGGCGAAGACACTTGGCCAAGGTGCCACGCAGTGAGAGTGAACCCAGAACTATGCAGCTGGGAAGCAAGTTTCTTACCACACAGCCACACCTGTTCTTGTATGTCTGTTTAATTCAAAACCATGTGAATAAAAAAATCACTACATGTCACAGACTATTCTGAATTCTAATGACGCAGATCTTAAATCTACAGAATGTAGTTTCACTATTTTGCCTAACTAGGCTTGTCAATGTATGCTAATGCATGTAGGGGATACGGATGTCTATTGGATATTGTATTCATAGGCATAAATCTTCATTTTTAAGATGCCCATTGCCTTATCAGAAGCACGTAATAACTAATGAATATTTAAAGAAATGCTCTTAGATGAAACCTAACAATGTTGCAGTCATTAACTTGTGTTTTTTGCATGTGTGTGTGTGCTTGCGTGTGCGCCCATGTGTGTGTGTGTGTGTAAACAATGTTAACAAGCTAGTTTTATCTTTGGGATAAACCAGGGCTGGTCAACCTGAGGCCCGCGGGCCACATGTGGCCCACAGACCTATCTTGTGGCCCACTTGATACTTTCTGGAAATGGGTTTATTTAAACCAAAATTTTATAAATTTTATCAACAATTAAAGATTGTAATGAAAAGTAGAAAAGAAAGATGGGACTGTTTTTGCGATGATAATATTTCATGTTGAATCAACTATCATTCGTTCATTATTGTAATAATAGCATGAGAAAGCAAAATGCTTTCAATTCCATCAGAATACAAGTGGCCCTCAATAAACTTTCTGTGATTAAAGTGGCCCACAATGGACACCATTGTTCATCATCATCGTCATCATCATCAATGTCATTATTTAACATCCTGTTTCGTGCTGGCCTGAGTTGGATGGTTTCACAAGATTTGACATGGTTTCTATGTCTGGCTGCCCTCCCTAACGCCATCCACTTTACAGAGTGTACTGGGTGCAGGGCGGTAAGCTGGCAGAAACGTTAACACACCGGGCGAAATACTTAGAGGTATTTTGTCTGCCGTTATGTTCTGAGTTCAAATTCCACCGCGGTCGACTTTGCCTTTCATCCTTTCGGGGGCGATAAAATTAAGTACCAGTTACACACTGGGGTCGATGTAATCGACTTAATCCCTTTGTCTGTCCTTGTTTGTCCCTTCTCTGTTTAGCCCCACTGTGGGCAATAATGAAATAAGAAACGTTATCATGCCGGGTGAAATGCTTAGCGGTATTTCGTCTGTCTTTATGTCCTGAGTTCAAATTCCACTGAGGTCGACTTTGCCTTTCATCCTTTTGTGGTCAATAAGTTAAGTACCAGTTGCGTACTGAGGCTGATGTAATCGATTGGCCTCCTCCCCCAAAATTCCGGGCCTTGTGCCTGGAGTAGAAAAGAGTGTACCGAGTGCTTTTCTCATGGCAACATCATCAATGATGTTGCCATGTAACTCCCAATACTAAAGATCCCCTTACCCCACCACCACCACCACTACCCGACTGAGTGGGAGTGGAGTGGAGTGGAGAGGTGACTTTATGATAAGATAAATGTTGAAAAATTAAAGCATGATGGAAGGACATGGAGAGGAAATATGTGGCTACCTTGCATTAAAATATAAAAGAATTTTTTCTACTCTAGGCACAAGGCCCGAAATTTTGGAGGTGTGGGGGCCAGTTGATTAGATCAAGCCCAGTACACAACTGGTACTTAATTTATCGACCCTGAAAGGATGAAAGGCAAAGTCGACCTCAGCAGAATTTGAGCTCAGAACATAAAGACAGATGAAATATCCACTTAGCGTTTCACCCGGTGTGCTAACGTTTCTGCCAGCTTGCTGACTTATTAAAATATAAAAGAATGAAAAAGGACAGGGTGGTCAGGATTGGAATGCTGTTGATCAAAGGCCTATTTGATCAGTCCTGACCAGGGTTAAACAGCAGTAACTTACTTGTTTTAGTCATCTGACAGTGGCCATGCTGGAGCACCACCTTGAAGGGTTTTATTTGAAGAAATCAACCCGGTGACTTATTTTTTGTAGCTTAGGACTTATGGGGTCGTAAACACACCAATACCGGTTGTCAAGCAGTGGTGTGTGTGTGTGTGAGGGGAAAACACAGACATAAAGACACACACACATATACAATGGTCTTCTTTCAGTTTCCATCTACCAAATCCACTCACAAGGCTTTGGTCAGTCCAAGGCTATAAGCAGAAGACACTTGCTATATATATAATTTGTTTCTGATGATCATTTTTCACCCAAAATGTTTGTAAATGTATGTGTGTGCAGACATAACCATGGGTACAGGCTACAGGTGTGATACTGTGTGGTTAAGAAGCTTCTTTCCCAACCATGTGATATTCGGTTCAGTACCATTGTGCAGCACCTTGAGCAAGTGTCTTCTAATACAGCTCTGGGTCAATCAAAGCCATATGAGTAGATTTGGTTGCCGGAAACTGAAAGAAGCTTATCATGTGTGTGTGTGTGTGTGTGTGTGTGTGTGTGTGTGTGTGTGATGGCAATACAATCAATTGCTTGAAAACAGTTGAGGGTGGGTGACAGGGACGGCATCTGGCTATAGAAAATCTGCCTTAACAAATTCTGTCTGACCCATACAAGCATGGAAAAGTGGAAAAATGATGAAGAGAATGATGATATATATTCGGGCATGCAAATGTGCGTGTGTGTGTGTGTGTGAAGGTGGGTGAATATTTGTGCTTATGTATTTTAAGCCTATGCATCCACAAGTACAGCTTTGTAGGTACAATTTCATTTGACCAGACCCACTGAAACTCAGAGGAGAGGTTGCGAAATGGTTGTGTATTTACAGGTGAAAATAACAAGGTTTCTGTCGATTTGTGAGTCCTAAACACAAGACCATATAGCTGTCTGCTCACCTGCGTTTGACTATACCAGGGGTAGAGTCTAACAAAATCCTTCCTGCTGAGTCATATGTGCTGGTCAAAAGGTTAATAAAGAGATAACTTTCTGCTCTGTGACGGGTTTATGGCCGAACCTGCAGCAGTGAAACCCCGCCATCCCCATGCTCTTGGTTCCTAGATCATGTCCCTTGCTTACTGCTATCAGGGAGGAAATGGCTGTTCGGTCGCACCTCCCTCACCATCCTCTGGAGCAATGCCTTTTCCATTTTGAATGTAAGAATTTCAAAGCTTACTACATGAACAATAAATATATCCAATCCCTCTTTGTTGTACACAGCATAAAGAATATATGATTTCATATGTATACATCAGACACCAAACTTTCACATTGGGTCCCGGCCGGGGTGCGGCTTCCTTTATGTAAACCCCGGTGGGGGGTCGCCGCATGGCCACACATTAACACCCGTCCATCACGAGCGAGGTGAGGGTCTACGTGCAATTGCGGGACCTCCGACCTCCGACTTTCGTGGTGCACTTAATCAATCCTTATATTGGTAGCACTTAATCCTTATATTGGTAGCACTTCTGTTTTTCAATTACACGAGTATTCATCCTTTGTTAATAACCTTTTAAGGGTGTTTCTGGAAGCAAAGCCAGTTTGATTCATAAAGTGACTTTCCATAGACTTCCTGAAATTGAAGCTCAAATCACTAATTGTTTTGTTGTTGGAGGGAAAATATCTTTATTCATCACCACCGACTGACACCAGGGATAGTTTCTGTCATGTTCCTGACAACAGCCTATGCTATCTTGCAACCCAGCCTCTCTCTCTCTCTCTCTTGTTTCCTGTGAGTCATCGGATAAGCTTTTCCTCTCTGTTTCACAGAGGCTCTGCAGAGGTCAAAGACATTGACCTCCTTTCCAATTTTCCCTCCGACACAACAAGTGAAAATAAATCAAGTGGAGGCATTGTTCTTTACTTTCTGGTTTTGAGGTTTGCTAGAACTGTCTAGATACCCCGACATCATCTGTTATAAATTAATGTATCATCATCATCATTTCTATTACCATCGTTGTTGTCATCATTGTCACTGTCATCATAACTATCATCGTCGTTGTCTTCACCAGCAGCACCACCATCATCATCAGCAGCAGCAGCATCATTGTCATCATCATCATCATTCACCATCATCGTCGTCATCATCATCGTCATCATCATTCACCAACATTGTTATCATCATCATCATCGTCGTCATTGTCAACATCGTCATCATCAACATCGTCATCAACATCGTCATCATCATCATCGTCATCATCATCATCATCATCATTCACTAACATCATCATCATCATTGTTGTTGTTGCCATCTCTGTGGCTGTACTATTTTGTATTGTTATTTACGGAGATTCTGTTAATTTTAGGTTCTGCAACTGTGGTGCCATGTCTAACAACTTTGATCTCAAGATACGGCAAAGTTAACCAGAAAGGTGCCATTGTTGGCGTCTTCCGCTCTCTGGGGGCGCTAGCACGTGCACTAGGACCTGTAGCTATGTGCACAGGTAGGGGCATAAAATTGAATTTCTTGACTATTTTTGATAATACAGTTCAATATTTAAAAGATGAAGAATTATGTACATTATTTACATTATTTACATTTGACGGATATTTGTCATCATCTTGTTTGTTGATAACACAACGGTTCAGCTGATACACCCTCCAACCTTCATCAGGTGTCTTCGAGAAATTTCGAATCTGGGTTCTCATTTCTAAGGTATTTTTTTATATTATTATTATTATTCAAGTTACTGCTTGGAATCAAACTCGGAATCTTGGGGTTAGTAGCCTGCACTCTTAACCACTACACAATAATAATAATGATAATAATGATATCGAAAAATACCTTAGGAATGAGAACCCAGGTTTGAAATTTCCGCAAGACACCTGATGAAGGCGGGAGGGTATATCAGCCGAAACGTTGTGTTAACAACAAAGAAGATGAAGACAAATATCCATCAAATGTAAATAATATTTTAGATAATTTCATCACTGTATGTCTGCTATGGTGTGACAACATGTAATCACCATAAAGGATTATTATTATTATTGTTGTTGTTGTTGTTATAGTTAGGGTAGCGAACTGACAGAATTATTAGTGTGTGGGGAGGAAAATGCTTCACAGAGTTTCTTTTGTCTTTGCATTCTGGGTTCAAATACCGTTGGGGGTCAATTTTGCCATTCATCCTTTTGGGGTTGATAAAATAAATACCAGTGAAACACTGGGGTCGATGTAATTAACTTATCCCAGTCCCCCAGAAATTGTTGGCCTTGTGGCAAAATTTGAAATGGATATTATTATTATTATTATTATCATCATTATTATTATTGTTGTTGTCATTATTATTATTATTATCATTATTATGAAGGTGGTGAGCTGGCAGAATTGTTAGCACACTGGATGAAATGCTTAGGGTAGTTTGCCTGTGGCTATGTTTTGAGTTCAAATTCTGCCAAGGTCAATTTTGCCTTTCATCCTTTCGGGGTTGATAAATTAAGTACCAGTGAAACACTGGGGGTCGATGTAATCGACTGGTCCCCTCCCTCAAAATTTCAGGCCTTGTGCCTATAATAGAAAGGATTATTATTATTATTGTTATTATTAAGGCGGTGAGCTGGCAGAATCGTTAGCACGCTGGACAAAATGCTTAACTATGTTCTGAGTTCAAATTCCACCGAGGTCGACTTTACCTTTCATCCTTTCGGGGTCGATTGCCAATTGAACACTGGGGTCGGTTTAAATGACTCATCCCCTTCCCCAAAATTGCTGCCCTTGTGGCAAAATTTGAAACCATTATTATTATTATTAAGGCAGTGAGCTGGTAGAATCATTAGCACAGTGGACAGGATGCTTAGTGGTATTTCGCTTGTTGCTATGTTTTGAGTTCAAATTCCGCCGAGATTGACTTTGCCTTTAATCCTCTCGGGATCGATAAAGTACCAGTGCCACACTGGGATCCATGTAATTGACCAGTCCCCTCCCCACAAATTTGAGGTCTTGTGCCAAAATTTGAAACCATTCTTATTATTTTAGCATGCAGGACGTCTGCTTGTATTTTCTGAGTTCAAATTCTGCCGAGGTTGACTTTACCGTTCATCCTTTCGGGATTGATAAAATAAGTACCAGTTGTGATACTGAGGTCCATGTAATTGACTAGTCCCCTCCCACAAATTTGTGGCCTTGTGCCAAAGTTTGAAACTGTTATTATTATTGAGAGAGAGAGAAAAAAAGGGGGGGAAAAGGAAGCTGCACGTATAACACATAACTTAGAAGCAGAGCTATGGATGTGCCAGCAGACATGAGCTTGAGACATGGCCGACCTCATGCACTTCTCATGAGGAATTCTGGAAGGAGCTTCGTGAGACCACTGCTGAGAAGCTTCTGTAAAAAAAAAAACGTTGGAAAATTGATTATAGCAGTGACTCGATCAATTCCTAGGGATATCTGAAGAAGGAATTTTTATTTCGAAATATTCTATCAGACTATGGATGATTAAATTACAACAGTTCTTATAGTCCATTGTTTGTATTATAGTGCATTGTCGTGCCATTCAAAACAATTTATTCATTATTATTATTATTATTATTATTATGACGTTGTTTCTCTCTTTTTTGTTTTCTTCCCAGTGTATTGGCTGTTTGGTCCATTTGTCTGCTACTTGTCCTGTGCTGTTGGTCTACTGGTGCCACTCTTGATATTACGGTATTTCAATTGCGCACAACCGACTGCAGCATCTTGAAAAGGAAAAGAAAATAAGGAAATCTGTTGTTCATTTTCCTGTCTTCAAGTTACACATGCAATGTATGTTTATATATGTGTGTGAATATATATATATACATATGTGTGTGTGAATGTATACATGTTTGTATGTAATTGTATTTGTGTTTATATATGTATGTATGTGTGTGTGTGTGTGTATATATATATATATATATATATATATATATATATATATATTCATTTAAAATACAGAGATGCCTGTAATAGGACATCTAACCCGCTAGAAATAGCAGCAAGACTACATACCACAAAAAGTAGGGATAATTTCGAAAGGGAATGAAAAATAAAAACATTTACCAATCTATATTCTGTACCATGGTTTCAAGTCAATTTTAGTAAGATAAAAATTATATATCTCACAAAAGGTCGGACTATCATCGGCAGAATGACCAGACAACATTCGCGATACGAGTCAAAAAGAGAGCATGGTTCGTATTCGAATATCTAATTTTCCAAATTTACCGCGTATTTGCGGTTTACCTATTCGGCAGTAAATACATAAATGCCGATTTTCAATCAGAAATTAGCCAAAAAAATTTTTTTATCATTATTAATAAAATACAGGGTAGCAAAAAAATTTTAGAAATTTTATTTACCACCAGTAGTAGACCACTGGTGGTAAATAAAATTTCTAAAATTTTTTTGCTACCCTGTATTTTATTATTAATATATATATACATATATATATATATATACATATATATATATATATATATATATATATATATATACATACATACATACATACATACATACATACATACATACATACGTGTATGTATGTATAGTAAAGTCTATTTGCCAACACAATGTTCGGTACCGTTACTACATATTTCTCACTCAGAATTTAAAACTAGTATATGTATAGTTTTCCATTTTCTTATTACAAAAATACTTCAGTTGAGATTGCAGTTACTATCACCACCACCACCACCACCACCATCATCATCATCACCACCATCAGTATCTGCAACATCCCACTCCGATTACATGAGGATTTCAATAATAATAATAATAATTTCTCTCCCACCCATTCTAAGAATTCTTTGATAAAAACCCATGTTTATATTTCACGTTAGCACTCTCAAACAAGAACAACAACATAAAACAGCCCATATCATAATTGTCTCTTCTAGGTCAAGTCAGAGCCATTAAAAACTTTTCTTTTTCTGGAAATTGATAGTAAATTACTAACGCAAAGAACAAATATAATTAGCTGTTTGGCTTAGTAATTATCATGTTATAAATGTATGTATATTTGTCTTTTCTTTTCTTTTTTCCTATCATTCTTTATATCTATTCTGCCTTGTCCAATGGTTTATTCCAAACTCTCCATTTTCTACAAGTACTTGTTGCCTGTTTCTTGTATAATTAGGTTACTGCTATAATTAGGTTACTTCTAGTTGCTATTTCAATTCAGTTAATTAATTATTTCTGTTTGTTAAAATATTCACTACCACCATCACCACCACCACCACCACCATCTGACAAACCGTCCACAGAATTCACTGTCCTTGGTTTTTTTTTTTGTTTTATCCTTTTGTTTTTCTTTGATGTTGTTTTATATATTTTCGTGTTACATTTATCATGAAACAATGTCCTTTGTCTAAATTAACCCCTTTGCCTGTCCTGTCCTGTGTATCGCATGCCATAAACAGGACTTATTCCCCTGGCACCCTTGCATCCTGTATTTTTTTTTTTTTTTTTTTCAATTAATAGAATAACTTGAAGCTTATGAAAAGAAAGCTTTATTTCATTTGGAACAAATGAAACAAGGCGTTAACTTAAAGTCTGAAAATAGAGCACGAACATTTAGGACTAACAAAAACAAAATGCTTTGGGTATGCAAAGAGTTAATACCACAGATAGTCTCTCTATAACGACACATTTTGCATAACGTAATTCACTAATGTCATGCTAAAACGCCTCTTCTAACAGAACCGCTTAACCCTTTGCCACTCCTGTGTATCATTTGTGAAACAAAGGACATATTTCTCTGGCCTTTGTGCATCATATATAATACAATCCCAATTTTTTTCTCAACAACCATGAGAATATAATATAAAGCTTTCTATGAAAAAGCTTTATATTACTCCGAAGTAAGGTCTAACTAAATATCTGAAAAGAAGCACAGATGTTTAGGACTAACTTATGAAAATGCTTTGGGTAAGCAAAGAGTTAATATCACAGATAGCCTCTCAATAAAGACATGTTTTGTTTAACATAACTCACCAATGTCCCACAAAAACTGCCTCTTCTAACAGAACCGCCTCTCCTGTATATTATTTGTGATACAAAGGACATATTTCTCTGGCCTTTGTGCATCATATATAATACAGTCCCAATTTTTTCTCAAACACCAGAGTAACTTGGGACTTATGAAAAGAAAGCTTTATATTACCCAGAAGCAAGGTAGAACTAAATGTCTGAAAACAAGCACAGATGTTTAGGACTAACATATGGAAATGCTTTGGGTAAGCAAAGAGCTAATATCACAGATAGCCTCTCAATAAAGACATGTTTTGTTTAACATAACTCACCAATGTCCCACAAAAACTGCTTCTTCTAACAGAACCTCTTAACCCCTTGTCTCTTCTGTATATCATTTGTGATACACAAGACATATTTCTCTGGTGTCCGTGCATTATATATGATACACATTCCCAATTTTTTCTCAGTAACTAGAGTAACTTGGGACCTATGAAAGGAAAGCTTTTTATTACTCTAAACGTATGGAACGAAGGCAAACTAAAACAAGTATGGAGGTTTAGGAAAAACTTGTTGAAATATGTTTGACAGTCAAGGGGTTAAAAAGTCAACTGAATTGTTTGTTCCTATTTTTTGCCTGTTTAATATATTATTGACATGTTGTTTTATGGCTGGATGCCCTTCCCGTTGCTAACCGTTGACCGTTTTTTACGAGAGAGGATCTTTTATTTTACCTGTCTCTGAAGGTGCAAAACCAGCAGATGATTTGTTGGCAGGGAAATGACAACAATGCCACAGATTGTAGATCGGTGATTTTTGGAGAAACGCCAATGTAAATAAACACACACATGCATGCGCACACACACACACACACATACACAACATTCATGCACAACACTCACACACACACAACACTCACTCACACACACACACACACAAACCACATACACACACATAAAAACACACATACACACGCATAAAAACACACTCTCACACATAAAAACACACTCTCACACATAAAAACACAAACACACACGCTCACACAAACACAAACACACATAAGCACAAACAAGCACACACATACACACAAACAAGCACACCCACAGACGCACGTGCACACACACACACTGACACACACGCACAGACGCATGCACACATACACACAGATGCACACAAACACAGACGCATGCACACACAAGCACAGGTTCACACACACTAACACACAGACACACACATGCATACACAGATGCACAGGCTCACACATCGAAGATACTTTAATCTCCCTTGGTCCAAAACCAGTTCTTTCATTTCCCTCTCCCAGCTGAGAAGTCTTCATCTTGCAAGTTACTTGGTGACCCCCTCTGCTGTTGGTGCCAGGTGGAAAGTACAATTGCTAGCTCCACATAAAAAGCACACACACCCAGCACTCCTTATAAAGTATTTGGCATTAGGAAGGGCATCAAACCATAGAAACATTGCCAAAGTTGATAATGGAGCCTAATACAAATCCCTGGCTTGTTAGCTCCTGTCAAACTATCTGGCAGGGGTTCCTTTTATGTGTCACTGGCATTGGCCACGACTCTGATTTCACTTGGCTTGACATGTATCCACCTTTTCATACTTATTATATGAAGTAGATGTTTTTATGGTTGGATGCTCTTTCTGTTGCCCACCTTCACCTATTTCCAAATGAGGTAGTATTTCACCTCATCCTTCGAACACAAACAGCACAGTGACTGGACATGTTTTCATGGAAGATTGCAAATGAACAGCTGTCCTTGTATGATGGTGGCATTCGTTTGCAATTAGCACATACACACACACACACACACACACACACACATGAGCACGCACATTCATGGGTTGCTTTCAGTTTCTCTCTACCAAATCCATTCTCAAGGTTTTGGTTGGCCTGAGTCTACAGTAGAAGACACTTGCCCAAGGTGCCACACAGTGGGACTGAACCCAGAACCATATTGTTGGGAAGTGAACTTCTTAACCAGACACACACCCTTGTTTCATTGTATTATTCTGCTGATACTGATGTACTCTTCTCTACTTTTTATATATATATATATATATATATATATATGTGTGTGTGTGTGTGTATGCGCAGGCATGGGTTTGTGGTAAGAAGCTTGCTTCCCAACCACATGGTTCCGGGTTCAGTCCCACTGTGTGGCACTTTGAGCAGGTGTCTTCTACTATAGCCTTCGGCCGGCCAAAGCCATCCAAAGTGGATTTGGTAGATGGAAACTGAAAGAAGCCCATTGTATATATATATATATATATATATATGTATATGTTTGTGTGTTTGTGCTTGTCCCCACCCCCCACCATTGCTTGGCAACCGATGTTAGTGTGTTTATATCCCCATAACTTAGCGGTTCAGCAAAAGAGACTGATAAGTACTATGCTTACAAAGCATAAGTCCTGGAGTTGATTTGTTCGAATAAAGGTGGTGCTCCAGCATGGCCGCAGTCAAATGACTGAAACAAATAAAAGATTATATATATATATATATAGTTTATCGTTCTCCTTCTTGAAATCTTCCTGAAGATAAATTCTCATCTTGTATATGTACCCACCATTACCACCATCATCACCATCACCACCACCATCATCATCATTATCGTCTTCATCATTTCAATGTCTGTTTTGGTTGAGTCTGCCCAACAGCATATCAGCACTCCCCTACAGATCTCTCTCTCTCTCTCTCTCTCTCTTTCCATCTCTAATGTTCAACATCCTGAAATCGTATCTCTTCCTACGCTGCCCTCCATCATCATTATCATCTGCCTGCTCTTATCAATCCACCACCCTTCCATCCAGTCCCACCACATACCCCATTACAGTCTATTAAAGAGGATTTGTTAACATTTTGTGCTATGGAGAGAAGCATAAAGTATTTAAGAGAACCTCACATTGGCTGATATTTTTAACCTCTCTCCCCAGCCCCTTTTCTCTCCAATCCTTATATCACGGTGCTCTTAAATACTTTATGCTTCTCTCCATGGCACAAAATGTTAACAAATCCTCTTTAATAGATTTTTTTTTACTTTGTTAAAGGGAGCCAGATGTCTCTGACTTGTTTCTTACTATTGTCCCTTACTGCTCCCTTTAATGTACTTCTTGTGGCCCTATCTACTCCCTTATTCCAGCATAATGTCACCTGCTAGCTGACTTAGGTCTTCAACATTCCCAGAATTGGTCTATAGATTGGAACAGATTGTTCCTTACAAGTACCCAGCTGTCTGTTTACTTATATATTTATTGGCAGAGACCCAAGCACTGGCATAAAACACTTGCACGTATACAGCTCTGGCACACAACAGTGACACACAACAGTGACACACACACCGGGTACAATATATCACAACCATGCCGCAATCTCCCTATAAAATTATATATAATAACTTCCTGTTGTACCCGAGCTCTCTGTCTAAATAAAGACCATGTAACATTAATTTGAAAGTTATATCTCTCAGACGAAGCATTTTTCTATCTCTGCTGTTGAATTTCAATATATTTCTAAATTTTCCTTATCTTCAAACTGGAATCATTAACGATGTATGCCTGGTTGGGGAAGGTATGTGTTGTGAGTAGATACTTAGGGTAGGCAGTAGGCACTGATAATGTAAATAGTCAAAGAAACACCTTATGAGGAAATATGTTAAAGTATTTTAACAAAGGCACATACACTCTCAAACAGTGTATACGCTTCTATAGGAATAATAAAATAGGTCGGTTGTAACTATGTATACATATAGTTTAAATATAAACTGTTATATATGTATATACAGTGCAGAAAATATACACAGCTAAATTTATTACTATTTAAAAACTGATACCAAATGTATATGTTTGAAAGAAAGTTAATGCAGTCATTAAAGTAAAGCCAAGTTACACAATGGTATTTGTAATGCTCTTACAATCATCACAACACTGAATAAAAAGCTATTTAACCCTTTCGTTACCAACCTGGCTGAAACCAGCTCTGGCTCTGTAGTACAAATGTCTTGTTTTCATAAGTTTTGAATTAAAATTTTCCACCAAACCTTAGTCACAATTTATGTTCCTAACATTAGCTTAATGATAACCAAGTTATTTTACTAAATTTTTTGTTATATTTAAAATTAATTGAAAGAAACACAGAGCATCTCAACAGAAATATGGTAACAAAAGGGTTAAAATATATAATAGAGAAACAATTCTTAACCCTTTTGATACCAACTCGGCTGCAACTGCCTCTGGTTCTGTAGTACAAATGTCTTGTTTTCATAAGTTTTGAATTAAAATCTTCCACCAAACCTTTGTCACAATTTATGTTCCTAACACTAACTGAATCATAACTAAGTTATTTTACTAAATTCTTTGTTATATTTAAAGTAATTGAAAGAAACAGAATAAATACAGTAACGAAAGGGTTAATGCATTTTGGAATTTCACCCACAGCACATGGTTTCAACATTTCCATGTGTTAATATACATAAATATTATTCTACCAAGGTTGACTTTGCTCCTCATCCTTTTGGGGTCAATAAAATAAGTACCTGCTGGTTATTGGGGGTTGATCTAATCAACTTATCCCCTCCCCCGAACTTGCTGGCCTTGTGCCAAAATTTGAAACCAATATATGTAAATACTGAGGTTGATGGTACAGGAAAATTGTACCTGACTTCTTCCATCAAAATATTAGTTATTTACTGAATTATAGATATAAATTTGTAAAATAAATAAATAAGCATTTTTTATAATATGAAATGGTTTACTTTTATAATATGAAATGATTTACTTTAATAATGAATATTCATGCTTTTAGACTAACTAGGCACCGTCTACCTTGCCTACCTAGACATGCTTTGGTTGGAAGGGTTTTCTATGTTACAATTTTATGTGGTGGTTCTTTGTTCTTTTGAGAATGAAGATACAGTTGTTTGATCTACTGAAGTTACCTGTCCTTGAATTAACATTATATATATATATATATATATATATATATATATATATACACACACACACACACACAACTGAGTATTCCATAGACATGTGTACTCTTAACATAATTCTCAAATAGAATCAACCAGACACAATATGTGATAAAACTGTCCCAGAATGAATTACAGGTACAGTCCATTAACAGGTTTCTGTACAGTTTCCCTTTACCCAGTTTTATTCACAAATTATGGGTTCACCCAAGATTACAGATAATATTTGCCCAAGATGCCATGCACTTGGATTGAGCCCAGAATCTCATGGTTGTGAATTAAACTTCTTAACCACTTAGCCACAGTGCACCTACTCTCTACTAAATACATATCAACCATCACTATTGTCATTTTTTTCTTCATGAGAAACATTTTTTAGAAGCCAAAAATATATTTTAAAATGAAAATACAAATTATCTCCCTATTTTTTTATTTTGTATTTCCCCTAAGAATCCAAGCTATAAGTTTTATTAATCACTGGTGATAGAATTCTTAACAAATGGAACTAAACTCTTGGTGAATGTCTCTCACTTCCATTTTATTTAATGTTTTATAATCTTCATCTTTATGATGTACTTTAACACGTGTATTTTTGAAATATCAGAAGCTGCAGAGAGTATCTCAGAAAAGATCCTTTTATAGAAGAAGTGTGTTAAAATGCACAATTATACTTCAGAGCTTGCTGAAATAAAACTCTGAAGACTAGACACCCCACATTTATAAATAAATCTTTCCTCAGACATTCACTGCAACCTCTGACTTTTCAATGATGTAACATATATTAAGTATGTCAATTAGATAATGATTTTAATCTAGTTCTGCTTCAATGAATAATTTGAATTTAATGTTTTAAATATTTTTTGAAATTTAATTTTGTTTATGTGTTAATGTTGCTTCTTTAAAATAAATCAAAAGTTTTTATTTCGATGATTCTTAAGAAATCGTCAAATGGTTAATATTGTTGCATATTTGAATCAGACATTGATGATAAAAGTGAAAACGAAGTTTACTTAGTTAAACTGGAATCACTAAAAGAATTACTCTGCAGAATTATTGAACTATTTACAATCTAATTGTTACTTAATTTTCTTCCTTTACTTACCCTAAAAAAACCATTATTAAAAAGAAAGAACTCTGTTGTATTCTTAAAGTTGGTGCTTACATCAAAGACATAGATATTTTTGATATATCTTAGATTTCTAGAACTGGGGTTATCTTAGATTTTAATTGTTTTTAAATATCATTTTTTGCCTTTTTAATTTTAGAAATATATTTTATGTGGAAATTAAATGTTTCTTGGTTAGCTTAGCAATCATCTTTCCATTACTTGTCTCTCTAACAGACTTGCATTCATTGGAAGGGACAGAGAAACACTACTGAGATTCTTGAACAAGTTTCACAGAAACTGTTTGGGAAAAACATAAAAAAGAAATCTTTAGAAAATGCTGAACCCTTTCAGGATTTAAACTGGTCATATCTGGCTCTGTGTTTTATGTTCAAACTGACCAGATCTGGCCTCTCACACCTATGCAGCAATGCCATTCTAAAAATAAACAATTACATCATCAAAATCTCAAAGCTACCAGATAATGAGTCATTAATTAAAAGCAATTTGAATAAATAAACATTACATTTGTCAGAGTAATCTGAATGCTAGAGGGTTAAAGGTTTTGGGGGATTTCAAAGAAGAAGCAAATCCTCTTTAGAATACTTCTTGATACCTCTTGGGTCACCTTGGTAACAGAAACTATCTACTACTTCTAGCGAGCTGTTTCATCTGTCTGTACATTCTGAGTTCAAATTCTGCCGAGGTCAACATTGCTTTTAATTCTTTCAGGGTCTAATAAGTACCAGTTGAATACTGGGGTCAATGTAATTGACTTAAGCCCGTCCCCTTGAACTTGGTGGCTTTGTGCCAAATTTTCATTTTAATTTATATTCTAAACACCAGCTTAATAATGACTAAGTTCTTCATTATTTTCAAAAATTCTTTATTTATTTTCAAGATTAATTGAAATAAAGAGGGTATATTTCAACAGAAATATGGTAACAAAATGGTTAAGCAATTCATATAGAGCCTCTGTTATTAATTCTCTGCCAATCCTGATTCCTTGGTCTGCTAAATATCATCAGTTCTGATGTAGCAATAGATTCTACATTATAGGACAAACATTTCTCTATTTCATCCACATTACCTTTTTTTTTTTTTTTTTGATGTGGGGTGGGGGTGTGCTGTTATGGATATTCAGAAGTTAAGGACAACGGATTGGCTGCAGAATCTTTAGAGTATTAGATAAAATGCCACGTGCTTTCTATTTTGGCTGTTTACATTGAGTTCAAATCCCAGCAAAGTCAGCTTTACATTTTTTTCCTTCCATGACTGATAAAATAAAATACCAGGTATACACTGGGGTTGAAATAATAAACTGCTCCCTTCCCACAAATTCCTGGTCTCTATTTATATTAAACACCAGGCAAAATGCTTAGTTGATATTTTGTCCATCTTTACGTTCCGAGTTCAAATTCCACCGAAGTCAACTTTGCTTTTTATCCTTTTGAGGTCAATGAAATAAATACCAGTTGAGCACTGGGGTCACTTTAATCGACTTGGCCCCTCCCCTTGAATTTCAGGTCTTGTGCCCAAATTTGAAGCCATTATTTAAAGGTTAAAATGTATGAAAGACTCTTCAAAGATGAAAGCACAATTTTATGAACCACTTTATTGTTCTTTGTTTTTTGCTACATTTTCTTTGACTATTCAAACATTTCGTCTAATTTCTCCCTAAATTTCCGAATACTCATCTTCTCTAAATGATAAGAAAAAAAACACAATTTCTATCTTTTTTTAACAGTTATACTTGATTTTGTTTCTTTGTTCTTATAACCTATCACCAACTCTAGATATTAATCTTATTAAATTGATTCATTCCAGGGTTTCTGAGGAAGTCCCAATTAACACAATCTTATCTCTCTCTCTCTCTCTCTCTCTCTCTCCTCCCCTCTCTCTGTTTCAAACCATAATTATTTTCATTAATAAAACTACTTTCATTGAAAAAAAAAAAAGCCTTGTTGTTTAATCATTATCTATTAATTACCCGTTTAATCTGGTTGACTATCCAAATATTGTATTTTAAATCTTTATTCTCCAATAACTCACTTCCATTAGGGAAGGCACCTAACCTAGTGGTTAGAGTGTCAGGCTTACAATAATATGGGTGAAGGTTCAATCGCTCAACCTGCCTCACGTGGTCTTGATGTCGCATGGTCAAAATTTACTTGAGTTATTTAGACATTGACAAATTTATTAAAATATTTGGCTGAAGATCGAAATGAGGTCATTTCTTACCACTAATCGTGAAACGATTCGTACCAAATTAATTAAAGGCAGGTTGTTTTTTTTTTACTCTTCTCTTCTGTCTTTAGTTCTGTGTGTACCATGAATATCGCTATCAATTAGAGAAAAATTTGTAGTTTTAGAATCAGTAGTTCTTTGGCTGCTGTTTCTGAATTCTCAGTATGTTGGAGAAGCAGGTTTTCTGCTAATCCCTATATATTTATGATTATAAATGGCTTTACCGAAAAGGTTTTTTCATACTGAGCTACCCGGCATAATTGTTAATTATTAATTTTATTACTAATTGACGATTCCCTGCC
Source organism: Octopus bimaculoides (assembly GCF_046866305.1). NCBI lineage: Eukaryota > Metazoa > Mollusca > Cephalopoda > Octopoda > Octopodidae > Octopus > Octopus bimaculoides. Next base: position 10,863,026 of record NC_142949.1, read on the forward strand.
CTGTATATGTATATATATATATATATATATATATATATATATATATATATAGGCACAGGAGTGGCTGTGTGGTAAGTAGCTTGCTTACCAACCACATGGTTCCAAGTTCAGTCCCACTGCATGGCATCTTGGGCAAGTGTCTCCTACTATAGCCTCGGGCTGACCAAAGCCTTGTGAGTGGATTTGGTAGACGGAAACTGAAAGAAGCCTGTCGTGTATATGTATATATATGTTTGTGTGTCTGTGTTTGTCCCCCCAACATCGCTTGACAACCAATGCTGGTGTGTTTACGTCCCCGTAACTTAGTGGTTCAGCAAAAGAGACCAACAGAATAAGTACTAGGCTTACAAAGAATAAAGTAAAGACCAAAGTTGTTAGTAAGAAAGAAGATAAAACTCTCTTTGTGTCTGGTAAATGGCCCTGCTCGATATGAAAGAAAGGAGTTTGAAGAAATTCCATAACAGATAAAGTCGTCTTTGTATATTGCAGATGTGCAGGAACAATAAGCATTAAGAGCACTTAAGAATTAGATTCTCTCAAATGCCCAGGAGGCTCTCTTGAAGTGACAGAGTTTCTGTTACCAAATTAGCAATGGTGGTTGATGTTATGAAAGTATTGTTTCTAGAATAAGAATTGGGTGGAGAAAGTTCAGAGAGCTATTATCTCTGTTTGTAACAAAAGGACTCTCTCTTAGAGTGAAAAATAGACTATATGATGCTTGTGTATGAATGGCTATACTCCATGGTAGTGAGACATGGGCTCTGAATGCAGAAGACATGCGTAGACTGGAGAGAAACGAAGGTAGTATGTTCTGTTGTAAATGAGTGTCCCTGTTACACAGGCAGTGTCCTTTGTTTCCAATCTTTCGTGGAAACATGTCTGGCCATGGAGAGATATTACCTTATTTGGAAACAGGCGAGGGTTGGTAACAGGAAAAGCATCCAACTGTAGAAAATTTGCCGATTTCTCTCAGTTAATATCTTACCAAATCCACTTTTGCTGTAGCTCCAGGTTTTGATTTGCTTGGAGCTATAGTAAAAAAACACCTGTGTAAGGTAACACTCAATGAAATTGAACCTGGAATCATATGGTTTGCAAACTTTCTAATCACATAGCTGTACTTGCACCTGTATATTCCACTCATTTGTTTATTTTTATGTCTATTTTCCCATACTAGCATGGGTTAGATGATTACATATCACAGAGGCATTGTTTTGTAGCTGGATGCCTTTCCTGTCACTAAACCTTATCTGTTTTTCAAGCCAGGGATTTCTTATTTTTTATGTCTTCAAAGGCACAAAGCCAAGAAAATTGATGAACACCACTACGTCACTGCTTGTTGCTTGCATAAGTTGGTTGGAAAAAAGCAAATGTAAACAAACATGGAATTTCCTACACACTCTTAACTAGCATTCCATCAATTACGGCAACAATGGTTCCAGCTGATCCAATCAACAGAACACCCTACTCATGAAATTAACATAGAAATGGCTGAGTACTTCACAGACACATGTACCCTTAATATAGTTCTCAGGAAGATGCAGTGTGATACAGAATGAGACAAGGCCAGTCCTTTTGAATTACGGGTACAACTCATTTTTGCCAGTGGAGTGGATTGGAGCAACGTGAAATAAAGTGTCCTGCCCAAGGATACAATGTGACACTAGGAATCGAACTCACAACCTTATGATTGTGAGCCAAATATGCTAATCACTAAGCCACATACCTTCACTACACACTTACATGCATTCACACACACACACACACAGACACACACACACACATATACACACATACACACAACACATACACATTCACATATGCAGACACACACAGACACATACACACACACATACACACAAACACACACATGTACAGACAAATGTAGGAGGTATTTCTGCCGCACCCTGTGTATATATATCTCACACACACATACACATACAGACATACACAGACACACAGACACACACACACACACAATATGCAGCAGATTTCTCTCAATTTCTGTCTACCAAATCCATTCACAAAGTTTTGGTCCACCTGAGAGTATAGTAGAAGATGTTTGATGAAAGTGATGTGCAATGGGATTGAACTTGTAACCATCTGATTCAAGAGAGAACTTCTTAACCATACAGCCATGCCGGTGCCTTTGAATAAATAAAGTAAAACGTTGTGCACCATGTTTTTAATTCCATTCAATAATTGATGTTTTATTTCTATGTAAGGTCACCCTAACTTTTTGAAAAGTTGCTAAAAGTTTAAGAATTTGCTGTCTGCTGTATATTGAGGTAAGCCAACAATACAATAGTATCTTGGAATCATGCCAGACATTATCACCAATACAACATTTAACTGAAATAATGCAGAGGAATAATAAAGGAGCAGATATCTGCCGAATAATTGTCTCTTTTAAGTTCTGTTCTTCCCAATTACCATTTTCTTACGTGTCTGTTGCACCAAAAGAATGGTGTTCTTTGATTAGTTTGTTCCAGACATAATTGTCCATTTAACCATTGCTGATTGTTAATTGTTATTCCTTCATTGCCGAGGTAAATGCTTCACCTGCATTCTTGCCACTGGAACTTTAGATGAATGTCTTTTTTTTACAGAAGAACTCTGTTATACTAATGTTAATAAGAGATGAAATCATAAATGTTAATGATAATATTATTATACTGGAGTTATGTGTCATGTGATAAGTAACACTGCAGTGAATTGTAGGAGATCTTTTTCCTCTGTCTTCCTTTTCTATTGGACTTTCTTCTGTTTCTGAAGAAGAGCTTTGCTTGAAACGTAAAACCACCTTTCTTTCCTTCCCTGAGCGTCTGCTAATACTTTACATGCACCACGTCCTCACGTTGTTGTTTTTGTTTGTGTTTGTTCTTTGTTTTTTATTTACTCTCTCTCTCTCTCTCTCTCTCTCTCTCTCTCTCTCTCTATATATATATATATATATATATATATATATTCATTTAAAATACAGAGATGCCTGTAATAGGACATCTAACCTACTAGAAATAGCAGCAAAAGGCTACATACCACAAAAAGTAGGGATAATTTCGAAAGGGAATGAAAAATAAAAACATTTACCAATCTATATTCTGTACCATGGTTTCAAGTCAATTTTAGTAAGATAAAATATATATATATAAAAACAAATAATAAATGAGTATATGCATATATACGTACAAGTATGTGCATACCTACGTCTACCTGTATATATAGGTGCATATCTGGGTACAGGACATTGCAAACAAAACGTAGACAAGAAAATAATAATAACCAGAGTACAGAAAACACACAAGCCACATAGAGAACATTTTCCTTCATCAGCTACCCCCGTTTTAACACCGGCATATAGGTTATGAGGGATAGTGGTGTCAATTAGACCCAGAGGTTTCAGGTAATGCTGAGTAAGTACTATGGATAGACCACAGTTAAGCTCCAGGTTCGGTGATTATGCGAATAAGGGGTCCAACGTAGGTCATATACCAAGCGTGTGAATGTAAGGATTTACTTTTCGTAATGAGATAAAAAACCAACACAGCCTTGGTTTTTTATCTCATTACGGAAAGTAAATCCTTTTATATATATATATATATATACATGCATAAACAGGGTGTGGCAGAAATACCTCCCACATTTGAAAGGTTGACAAAAGGAAAAAGAAACAACATTTATGAAAAATTAATTTTACTGTTGTTTAAACAAAGGGTTACAGTTTTTGTTCATTGAAAACATCATTGGCACTTGCATAAGTTCATTAGCAACACATAGGTGAAAGTTTAAAATGTGAGAGGTATTTCTGCCACACCCTGTATATATATATATATATATACACACACATACAAGGGGTGCTGGAAAGTTCTTGGCTTTAAGGGTGTCATGAAAGGCTCGGTTGGAGGCCCAACTTTCTGAGTTCATTTACAGGGCTTACAGAAACTGAAGGACCGCTGCAATAAGTGTGTGAATCTGAGAGAGGAATATGTTGAATAAAATCATAATTAACTGATGATCCTCCTGTATTTTCTTTTACCCAAAGTCAGGAACTTTTGCGCATCCTCTCATATATATATATATATATATATTCATAGGAAGGACAACAAAAGAAAGAAAGAGACTTTGATATTATGTAAATAGAGGAATTTATCTGTAAAAATATGTGACACTTATTCGGTAGCCATGATAAAACTCGAAGTTTTATCATGGCTACCAAATAAGTGTCACCTATTTTTACATACATATATATATATATATATATATATATATAAATAGCTAGATGCAAAATCTCATGAAGAGACAAAAATAGTAACTATACTAAACAGTAAAGCCAGTCACCACATCAAAGTGGCTGTTGAATGTTATTACTAGTTTAACCCCAGGCAGATTCTCCGCCAGTTAGTTATCAGTGCTACTCTGCACCCTTTATATACAATATATTATATATAAAGTTGTAGAATTGCACTGATAACCAGTTGGCAGAGAATCTGCCTAGGGTTAAACTAGTAGTAACATTCAACAACCACTTTGTGGCAACTGGCTTTACTGTTTATACATATATAAATACATATACATATATATATATATATATATATATATATATATATTGAGAAAATTAAAATCAAAATGGTAAAAACAGAATGTTTCATGAGATGCTTTTTTGCTTTGTTTAGAAGAGGAGAGAGAGAGAGAGAGAGAGAGGAGCAAAGAAATAGACAGAGAGAGAGAGGTTTCAGGACAATCAAGAAAGAGGAGAAATAATATTAATAAAAGATGGGGAAAGGATAGGTAGACAGATATATATATATGTATATATATATATATATATATATATATATATATATATATAGAGAGAGAGAGAGAGAGAGAGAGAGGGGGGGGAGGGAGAGAGAGAAAGAGGTTTCTTTTCAATTTGATGTGGTCAGTGCATTGAAATTCCATTACAAAGCAGTTTTCTTTCTCTGTTCTTCCTGTTTTCTTTCCATTGTATACCTATCAACATATTGGTAAATAAACACATTTTCTCACAAGGGCTGTTGGCCTTTCAAAGATGTCAATTTTAGGAAGTAGGATGGAAGAAATAAGAAAAGAGGGGAGGGTGCAGTCATCACTGAAAAATTAAAGAAAAGAGTTCAAATTTCGTAGTCCTATGAAAATGTATATTCCTTTACACTTGTATTGTAAAGTCCCATATTCTTTTCTACTCTAGGCACAAGGCCCGAAATTTTTGGGGAGGGGGAGTCAGTTGATTAGATCGACCCCAGCACACGACTGGTACTTGATTTATTGACCCCGAAAGGATGAAAAGCAAAATCGACCTAGGTGGAATTTGAACTCAGAACGTAAAGACAGACGAAATACCACTAAGCATTTTGCCCGGCATGCTAACGTTTCTGCCAGCTCGCTGCCATTCAAGTCCCATATTCTGTGTAATTCCATGTTTTGCATGAACAAACATCAAATATTAGTACAATATTCATAAATTAGGAAAATAAAGTCAGAATATAAAAAGATAATTCGGTATTGTTTATAATTCAATCTATTTTCTATGTACATTTAATCAAGCCTCATTAAATGAGCTTTGTACATATATTGTATATTTAGCTGGAAGCCACTCTGTGGGATATAAATTATATAATAAAGCAGGGCCTGTTTAAATATATTTTTTGGCATTTCTTTCATCCTTTTGTAGGGTTTATTTTTATTTTTCTTGCTTGTATAAGAGAATTCTCTTTCTCCCCCCACCAAAAAAATACAATATTCTCTCCTCTTCTAAACAAAGCAAAAAAGCATGATTCATATAAATGAACAATGAAATGTTCTGTTTTCACCATTTTGATTTTGGTTTTGTCTTGACGAGTTTGAAAAATGAACAAAAGCCCTAATAAAAGATTATCCAAAATTCTGACTGCCTCCTTTGTCTCAATATACAATATTACTACACCACCTCAAACACCCTATATATATATATATATATATATGCGAGTAAAAATAAATACAAAAAAGGTGTTTTTTTTTGTATGATTGTGTATAGAGGAATATATTATTTTGCTTAAAAGAGTTCCAACACTGTCTGTTTTTTATGTTTTATTTATATTCCTGCAGAACTAATGTGGGGTATAGAATATGGAATATACAATATATAATATGATATACAATCATCATCATCATCATCATCGTTTAACGTCCGCTTTCCATGCTAGCATGGGTTGGACGATTTGACTGAGGACTGGTGAAACCGGATGGCAACACCAGGCTCCAGTCTGATTTGGCAGAGTTTCTACAGCTGGATGCCCTTCCTAACGCCAACCACTCAGAGAGTGTAGTGGGTGCTTTTACGTGTCACCCGCACGAAAACGGCCACGCTCGAAATGATGTCTTTTATGTGCCACCCGCACAAGCCAAATATAAAATAAAATAACATAAAAATGGATGGCACCATGAAAGAAAGTATTGAATGTAGATGAAATATTGAGTGTTCAATATAAAGGATCAAATATATAAATATATATATATAAAGGCGACTCGAGTTTCAGGGCTATTTCCCTTCGTCATGGCCGGTATGACAGACTTTAACAGACTATATATATATATATATATATATATATATATATATATATATATATAATATAATATATATATATATATATATATATATATATATATATATATATATATATATATATATATATATAATATAATATATATATA
>NC_142949.1:10872236-10907236 GCF_046866305.1 Octopus bimaculoides
AATACAGCTTGGAGCCAGTGTCATTGCAGATGTTGCTAGTAGTATGTAGAGAGCCATAAGAAACATCACAAGGTATCTTGCTGGTCCCTCTAACAGTTCTGCCAATCTGTTACCCTTGATCAGTGCTTTGTTATCAACTGTGAAAGGATGAAAGATAGAAGTTAACCTTGGTGGGACTATCAAAAAATTACCACAAGGTATTTAGCCTTATGCTTTAATGTCTCTGCTCACTTGTGGCCCCAACCAAGTAACGGCAACCTTTATAACTATTTATCTACTCGAGCCCCTGTCTTCCAATTGTTTGACCGTCAGCAATTGAGGAAGAAACACATGTCTACAACTGCCCTCTTCACTCCTGAGAATAATCCAATCCTTCTCCTTAATGGCATGTCAACTTTGGAGGAATTCTTGATTCTTGAAGTTATCTCCCCTTCTCATATGAAACTGATCTCAATCGCAATTTGGTAATTATGATACATCTTCTAGAGGCGGAGACAATTTTAATAAATCAGGACTTTATGTTGCATAGTATTTAATATACCTGTATTTGTCTATGTTGCTCAAATACATGTCACTGGCTACTCTGAGTTATTCCCCCTTAGCTCATATTTTTTGTTCAATTCATACAAATTACCTTGGCCATAATTGAGTTCTACTCTTTTTGCATAAGTCTATGTCCCTTGGATGCTGGAGATAATTTTGAACAACAGTGATATTGATGATGCCTTCTGAGGGGGAAACATGTGTCCATGACTGTCCACTCATCTCAGGACAATAAGCCTGACCTCTTCTGTTACGGCATGTCAGCTTTGAAGAATTCTTCATTCATAACATTATCCCCTCTTTTTCATTTTCCTCCTGGAATTGTTCTCAATTGCAGTTTATAGAGTCAGAGATAATTTTAATAAGCCAAGAACTTAAATTTTCATATACCTGTATTTCTCTCTTGTGTGCATGTAGGTTCTTTGGAACCGTTTATCCATTCCAACCCTCATGCAAAAAGACATCTGGTGTTCTTGGAGATGTTTTGGCCATATTATAGCAACTTTTTATAACCAGAGTCACACAAACATTACAGAATGGCCTTGAGTCTGGAATTTGAATGCTGGACTTATTCGAAAGGTACCCCCTGATTTCGCTGTTGTTCTCAGTGATAGCTATCAACTGTGTGACCGATGTCAGTGCTGTTGTTTCTTGTTTTGTACTTTTGTTCTCTCGTTTGTCATCATCATCATCATCATCATCGTCATCATTACTATTGTTGTTATTGTCATTGTCATCATCATCATCATAATCACCATCATCATCATCATTGTCACAATCACCACCGCCACCCCCAATACCACCACCACCACCACCATCATCATCGTCGTCATCTTCATCTTCATCATCAACAAAAATAAAAAGACCGACAAGAATATCAACAACGCCAGCGGTACCAACATTGTACTAATAGCAGAGGAGGAGGTAGGTAGGGCATGGGTGGCGGGCGTTGGAGTGGACGAAGGGTCACAGTGAGCAATTACGAAAACTAGTTGAAACTACCAGTGTTCGTACTGTCACTACGGACATTGTATTAATGCTAGGGTTACTACTTGGCCGCCGAGGAACAACAAAAAAAGAAAAAGAAAAGAAAAGAAAAACTCCCCCCCCCCTCTCTCTCCTTCTCTCTCTCTCTCTCTCGTTAAACGATCGTCATGTTGTCCTTCAGAAAGAAACTGTACTCAATGCAGACTACAAAAAAAAAAAGAAAAAAAAAAGAACAAAAAACACAAAAGGCAATTATCGCTAAGCACCAGCACTCAACGAAAGTTTTAATTACTAAGACAATTCTAGTCACTATGCAGCAATTCACCGACACACACCACGCCACTTATGCCCTCCCCAACTCACTAATTCCGTTGGATCGGGGTCCGTTGTTTAAATCATACGCTTTTGTTTACTTGTTTGTTTATTTGTTAATTGATTTTTTTGGTGTTTATATTTTCTGTTATTTTTTCTCGATTTTGCTTTTTTTTACATCCCTCTTTCTTTCTTTCTTTCTTTCTTTCTTTTTCTCTGTCCTCTCTCTCTCTTGCTCTGTGTGTGTATGTATTATATATACAATATAGACATATATGTATGTATATCTATCTATCTATCTATCTATCTATCTATCTATTTGTCTACCCACCTACCTCTCTATCTGTCTGTCTGCCTGTCTGTCTACCCAAACACCCACCCACCTACCTACCTACCTATCTATCTATCTATCTGTCTATCTATCTGTCTGTCTGTCTGTCTGTCTGTCTATCTATCTGTCTATCTATCTATCTATTTGTCTATCTATCTATCTATCTATCTATCTATCTATCTATCTATCTATTTGTCAGTCTATCTAACTGTGTTTATGTGTTTTTGTATGTATGCATGTACATATGTGTGTGCGTGTGTGTGTGCATGTGTGTGTTTACACTCCCCCTCTCTCACACACACTATCTCTTTGTATTTTCCAGCTAATCCACACCAGTTTTAGCTAATATCAACTGTGTCACAAACTTAATGCTGAACGGAATTACCTGGGCTTGATGGCCGAGTCATTTAGACAAACAATTTCTGGTAGTGATCAGGTGTAATTAGCTAGTCTTTATCTTTTGTGACAGGGCATCATTTTAGGTTAAGAGTCATCGTCAAAATGGCAGTCAGTCATCTTAGCAAGAATTTTCTCTCGGTTTAATTAACCTGTTATTTTCTCGCTGGTTCTGCTAATAAACTACTTTCCAATCAACACTTATTGACAACAGGTGTTAAACTAATGTTGTACACCTGAATCCATTGAACTTGGGGCATATTCGGCAAGTTCAGGTTATCGGATATACTGTTTTGTATTTACCCGTCTTTCGTACGTATTGGTATTAGAGTATTACTACACAGTCCAACCCGACAGTCTGTTATTATCTTCTGCTCTTGTACAAACCCCTTCATCTTTTCTACTGCTCACTTCGTGACTCGTTTGTTTTCACAGTAAAACATATTCTAATCCTCTTATTACTGGTTCATAAAGAAAGCGGGCGATCTTTCGGTACGATTACCTAAATATCGGCCTTTTCCGTAAAAAGCGTCTTCGGTGATCTTTACCAAAGATCGGCCTTTTCCGTAAAAAGTGTTGGAGAGAAACAGGGAAACGATGTCATAACAGCGAAAGACATACAGAGAGCGCGATTTATTTTGAAGGGTTTAGAGTTAGGGTTAGGTTTACGGTTAGGGCTTGATTTTAGGGTTTGCGTTAGGGAATTCCGTCCCGAACTGTAGCCATGCTGGAGCACCACCCTTAGTCGAGCAAACCGACCCCAGGACTTATTCTTTGCAAGCCTAGTACTTATTCTAGCGGTCTCTTTTGCCGAACCGATAAGTTACGAGAACGTAAACACACCAGCATCGGTTGTCAAGCGATGGTGGGGGACAAACATAGACGCACACAAACATACACACACACACACACACAAACACGCGCGCGCGCACGCACACACACACACACACACACACACACACACACACATACGACGGGCTTCTTTTAGTTTCCGTCTACCAAATCCACTCACAAGTCTTTGGTCGGCCCGAGGCTATTGTAGAAGGTATTTACTCAAGGTGCCACGCAGTGGGACTGAACCCGGAACCCTGTGGTTGGTAAGCAGCCGCTCCTGCGCTTATCAAAAGAATCCCACTTAGCAGAGCGTAGCTTCGATCTACGGACCTCTGAGTTATGGGCCCAACACACTTCCACTACACATACACACACATATATGTAGTGGCTTCATGCAGGAATAGCGTGGATTCGATCCTCGATCGCCAAATTTCTCTTGATAGTTCAAAAGCACTTTTCTCACGGTAAAATAATAGTTTTTCTGTAAGTGACAGCAGTTACATTTTCCAGACGTCATTCAGTTTACTAATATGACTCTGGCCATTAACGGAGGGGAAAAAATAATTATTAATGTTTGGTGTCGTCATCGCTGTAGTATTTATAACACGTAGAGACATAGAAAAGGATAATTTCTAAACTCGATCGTCATAACTCATTGTAAAACACAACAGATATTATTTCAAAGCCTGAAAGCAACGACCAGGAAATAATTAATCTTTAGGATTGCCTAAGATACGGTACAGCAGATTATAAAATTTTCCATTCAAAATGAACACGTTTAAGATTTTCCTGGCAGATTTAGATTAAATGCTTTACTGATGTCTAGAATATCGTCTTAACTTTACCCGAAGTCTCGTTGTATTGTGTAACCCTCGTTGATTCCTTATAAATATTCATTGCCGTAGACTTCCCGAATAACGGCAACTTTGGAGACATCAGATGCCGTCATTGTAAATGTTACAGGCTTTTGGTAAAAAAAAAAAAAAAAAAAAAAAAAAAAGCACACAGAAATAAGAAAAAACGAAAAATGAAAAAGAAAAACGTTTATAGCGTAAACAAGAAATAAAGTTTCACTACAATATAAACCCCTCTTCAAAAGACAGAATTTCGTCTGTCTTTACGTTCTGAGATCAAATTCCGCCGAGGTCGACTTTGCCTTTTATCCTTTCAGGGTCAATAAATTAAGCATCAGTTGCATACTGGGGTTGATCTTATCGACTGGCACCTCCTAAAAAATTTCGGGCCTTGTGCCTAGACTAGAAAAGAATATAAACTTCTTCATTAGTTTAATTTTAAATTCGTTTATGGAGAAACGTTTTGAATATGCCAATAAAGCTCCTATTCCATTATGCTGGCCACAGTCTAATGATGCTGACTGGTGAACCAGTTCTTGGGGGTTGCATCAAGCTGTAACGATATAATGTAGGATAAATATAATAATAATAATCCTTGGATGGAATGTATAAACATTTAATACATCGCTACACACGTTTCCAGGGAAAACGTGATAAATAGGCACTCTAAGGTGATCATATTATGTAACTGTTGGCACTCCGTCGCTTACGACGTCGAGGGTTCCAGCTGATCCGATCAACGAAACAGCCTGCTCGTGAAATTAACGTGCAATTGGCTGAGCACTCCACAGATACGTGTACCCTTAACGTAGTTCTCGGGGATATTCAGCGTGACACAGTGTGACAAGGCTGACCCTTTGAATTACAGGCACAACAGAAACAGGAAGAAAGAGTGAGAGAAAGTTGTGGTGAAAGAATACAGCAGGGTTCGCCACCATCCCCTGCCGGAGCCTCGTGGTCTACGAATGCAAGGTTACTTCAGAAACTAAAGAATTTTTCTATATTGGCCTTTCTTCCACTGAAAAAAACAAACAAAAAAAAAACTCATAGCTGATCATCTTTCCACGTTTAAATATATTAGTAAACTAATTTGGCATCTCAAAGACTGTAATAAACAATTTACTTTAGACTGGAAAATGTTGTCCAGATCGTTTCTTATGATGAGGGCAAAAAAATTTGCCCTCTTTGTACGGATGAACAACTGTTTATTCCTTTTTTCCAAACACACATTTGTCAATACCTATAAAGAACGTGTTTACATGTGTTTACATTGGAAAAAACACACTTTCATCGATTTCAAATATCTGCTCTCCTTTGCCTAATAATATCTGTAATTTTCACTTTATTCTTTTCAATCTCCACATCCTATTCTCCCCTTTATCATTTCTATCCATTTGTCATTCACCTTTCTATTTGTTTAGTCTTCCATTACTTCTTGAATTTTCTTTCTTTCTTGCTGCTCTTCCTCTCTCGACTTATAACGTGAAATTTCTTAACGGTATTTTAAAAATTGCTAGCGTTCTCTGTCCACTTTTTCTTTTTTTTTCATATAGAATATATTGTATAATTTCTTACATTTGTAAACATGGCTTATTAATGAACGCTGTTATTTATAATCTTCACCCCGATGAAATTGATACATTATTCCACCTTATTTTTGCGCCCGGGTTAATTTTAATGTGTCCATCGAAACATATATGTCGGTAATATAAATGATTTAAATAACATCTTGTGTGTTTGTCTCCATTTTCCATTAGCATTCGAAACGTTAAAGACATTCTCTATTCCCGAGCGTTATACTGATACATCCATTTGTTGTTTACACCACCTGTCTTCGTCTGTTGTTTTTTCGTGAATTCTCTCTCTCTCTCTCTCTCTCTCTCTCTCTCTCTCTCTCTCTCTCTCTGTATATATATATTGTTTTTAGAAACACATAAATCCGGAGAAGAAGAAGCACACTCTAAGAAGTAGAGCAGTCTATATTTTTTCTTGGTGACGGCCGATTTATAGAGTTACCCTGGGTTTCCCGCCCATAAAGGGTTTAAGTTTATGGCGTATCGTCAGGCCCCCAGGACCTGTTGGCTTAAGACCTCTTTAAAATATTTTGTGGACGGGAAACCCATGGTAACTCCATAAACCGGCCTTCACCTGGAATATATATATATATATATATATATATATATATATATATATACAGTGCCGGATTTACCATTTTGCTTAGGTGTGCTTAAGCAGAAGGCCCCGCTGACCAGGGAGAGTTCATCTTCTTGCCCCCACCCAATTTTTTACGATGAATTTTTCAAATGCCAAACGTTCAACTGTTTTTCCTAAAAGTTATAAAAGTGAAATTTATAATGTGAACGCTTTTCCACGTTATTCTTTAACATAACACCGTATAGATTATTCTCTATACAAAAATTGGTTTTGATCAGTAATATAACACAATATGAACGCACTCATTATATTATCCAATAAAAAAATATTTTAATAAAATAATTCCCATAATGAAAATGAAAGGTTTTCGATGTGTATACCCATACAAAACAATATCATGGAAAATTTGTATACAAACATGCAATGTGCACTGGTCTACGTAAAAAATTACAGGGATGAAACGAGTTTTGATTTTAAAATACAGAAATGAATAAGTTGCAGTTCACCTTGATGAAGCTCATTATTGCAATTACGGAAAAAAAAATTCGATAAATATAGGAGAAGTCTTAACACGATTCAATAACAAGGCAGAAAAAAAGACTTTCTAGGTTCACATGCATTCATAAAACTTGTGGAGAACAAAAGACCAACGTCGTTTCTCTTCCGAGAAATCGAAGTCACAAAGAGTATCTTTGTATGTTTGTTTGTTTCTTCCTTCCTTCCTTTCTTTCTTTCTTTCTTCCTTCCTTTCTTTCTTTCTTTCTTCCTTCCTTCCATCTCCCCTCTCTGTCCCTCTGTAATAAACTCGGATAAAACGATAATAAACTCGGATGTTTTGACAATATGACAATAACAGTAATAATAAATAACAAGAATAACAAATAACAAATCAATAAACAAGAAATGATTGCTGCGTAAAAATCACAAGTTAGTAATTCAGAAAGACCGTTAACCTCTCTTCAACGTTTATTGTTTGCAATATGGTGTTAAAATTTTCGTCGATCGAATTGCGACATGCTCGCTGACATGGGTTGATGGCAGTGTAATCTTGTTATAGACCAGAATATTGGCACCATATAGCAATCAGTAACGAAAATTTTGACACCATAGAACAATCAGTGACGAAAATTTCGACACCATAGAACAATCAGTGACGAAAATTTTCACACGATAGAACAACCAGTGACGAAAATTTTGACACCATAGAACAACCAGTGACGAAAATTTTGACACCATAGAACAATCAGTGACGAAAATTTTGACATTATAGAACAATCAGTGACGAAAATTTTGACACCATAGAACAACCAGTGACGAAAATTTTGACACCATAGAACAACCAGTGACGAAAATTTTGACACCATAGAACAACCAGTGACGAAAATTTTGACACCATAGAACAATCAGTGACGAAAATTTTGACATCATAGAACATTCAGTGACGAAAATTTTGACACCATAGAACAACCAGTGACGAAAATTTTGACACCATAGAACAACCAGTGACGAAAATTTTGACACCATAGAACAATCAGTGACGAAAATTTTGACACCATAGAACAATCAGTGACGAAAATTTTGACACCATAGAACAATCAGTGACGAAAATTTTGACACCATAGAACAACCAGTGACGAAAATTTTGACACCATAGAACAACCAGTGACGAAAATTTTGCACTATATAAGAAACAGCGAAGAAAACTTGGAACCATATAACAATCAGTGACAAAAACTTTGACACCGTGTAACAAATAGTGACGATCCTTTTGTCACCATATAACAAAGAATGATAAAAATTTGGACAACGTATCACAAAGAGTGAAGAAAATTTTGAGAGCATTTAACATTGCCGAACATTTTGAGAGTATGCAACAGTGAGGAAAGTTTTGACACTAGATAAGAAACAGTGACGAAAATTTTTATCCCAGATAGCAAAGTGATAAAAATTCTGACGGCAGATGAGAAACAGTGACGAAAATTTCGACAGCATATAACAAACACAAAATGATTAAGTGAAGTTAACAGTTTTTGCGTGTTTCTGAATGTCTAACGGGTGTCTTCCACTCTGTAATCGTTTTAGTTTTAACACACGACTTCAGATCAAAATATAGGCCTGGCTCGGGTAAATATCCTCTTGGTTCTAGAGCCGGAGGGATTATCCAAAAGTGATGAGAAGAGATCAGATAGTTTTAATTTGTCCCTGGTTTAGATGTACTTGCCTCATCTGTGATGCCTCAGTCTATATGAATCTTTTGCGCTCTCACACATACTGGATGCTGCGGTAAACGGGAGGATCACTGGTGTTCGATTGATGGTTTTCTTCTTTCTTCTTTTCTTTTTTCGCTCATGATTATATTGTCTTCGATTTTGGATTTTTATTTTAATGTGCAATATTTATGTTATCACAACTGTCAGAACTGTCTAAAATAAAAGTCATAAAAATGTGGAATATTTATGCTGTCAGGCTGTCACAATTGTGTAAAATAAAAGTCATAGAACGTTTTAAAACATGAAATAAAAGTACACTTCTTTAAAAAAGAAATATAATAGTTAAAGTGATACGACATGGATTGTTGTTGTTACAGAATAGCGGGCGAAAACTCCCCGTTTATTCAGAACAATAATTTTTGACATTACTTCTGGACAAAAAGTATCTTCATAATGTAGAAAGTGACAAGTGTTGATGGTAGTGTGATCGTGTCAGTGAGGAAAATTTTGACACCATATAACATACATTGACAAAAATTATGGCACTAGATTAGAAATAGTGAAGAAAATTTTGATAGGAGATACGAAACAATGACGAAAGTTTTGACACCACATAACAAACAGTGACGAAAATTTTGACACTAGATAAACAGTGACGAAAATCTTGACTCCAAATAACAAACAGTGACAAAAATTTTGGTAGGAGTTTGAAAATACTGACGAAAATTTTGACTCGAGATAAGAATCAGTGACGAAACTTTGACACCAGACAAAAAAAAAAAAAAAGTGACGAAAATTTTGAAATCAGATAAGAAATAGTAACGAAAATTTTGACATCATATAAGGACAGTGACGAAAATTTTGACACCATTTAATAAACTGATGAATAACAAAGTGACGAAAATATTGAAACCAGATATTTTCGGTTTTGGATTTGTATTTTAATGTGGAATATTTATGTTGTCACAACTGTCAGAACTGTTTAAAATAAATGTCATAAAAATTATTTTAATGTGGAATATTTATATTGTCAGGCTGTCACAACTATCTAATATAAAGTCATAAAAAATTTTTTAAAGTGAAATAAAAGTACACTTCTGTAAAAAAGAAATATAACAGTCGAAGTTATACGACATGGATTGTTGTTCTAGAATAGCAAACGAAAACTCTGCATTGATTCAGAACAGTCTTTGAACAATAATTCTGGAGAAAAAATATCTTCACAGCGTAGAAACTGAGATGGGTTGATAGCAGTGTATTCATGTCAGTGAGGAAAATTTTGACACCAAATAAGAAGCAGTGCTGAAAATTTTGATACCAGACAAGAAACAATGGCGAAAATTTTGACACCAGATAACAAAGTGACGAAAATTTTGATACCAGATAAGAAAGAGTGACGAAAATTTTGACAGTATATAAGAAACCGTGACGAAAATTTGAACACTAGATAAGAAACAGTGACGAAAATTGTGACACCAGATATCAAACAGTGACGGAAATTTTGACATCATATCAGAAACAATGACGAAAATTGTGTCACCATATAACAAACAGTGGCGAAAATTTTTAAACCAGATAACAAAGTCACGAAAAGTTTGACAGAATATAAGAAACAGTAACGAAAATTTAGACACCACATAACAAAAACTGACAAAAAGTTTGAAGCCTGAAAACAAAGTGACAAAAGTTTGACACCTGATAACGAACAGTGACGAAAATTTTCAAAGTTTTCGTCACTGTTTCGTATCTGGTGTCAAAATTTTCGTCACTACTTGTTATATGGTGCCAAAATAAATGTTAAACAGTTGTAACAGCCTGACAACATTTGTTATCTGGTGTCAAAATTTTTGTTACTTTGTTATCTGGTGTCACAATTTTCTTCACTGTTTGCTATGAGGTGTCAAAATTTTCGTCACTCTTTCTTATATGGTGTCAAAATTGTTATCACTGTTTGTTACGTGCTGTCAAAATTTTCGTCACTCTTTCGTATCTGGTGTCAAAATTGTCCTCACTGACATGAGTACACTGTCATCAACCCATGTCAGTTTCAGCATGGCGAAAATATTTCTTCTCCAGAACTATTGTTCAAAGACTGTCCTGAATCAACGCAGAGTTTTCGTCTGCTATTCTATAATAAAAACATTCCATCTCGTATAAATTCAATCATTATATTTCTTTTCTACAGATGTGTACTTTTATTTCATTTAAAAAAAAATATTTATGACTTTTATTTTCGACAGTTGTGACAGCCTGACATCATATGTATTCCACATTAAAATATGTTTTATGACTTTTATTTTAGACACTTCTGACAGTTGTGAGAACATAAACATTCCACATTAAAATGCAAATCCCAAACCGAAGACAGCACAGTCATTAGCGACAGAAAAAAAAAACAACAAATAAGAAGAAAAACCATTAATTCAACAACAAGTGTATCAATTGGTCGCACACCACAGGGCGCAACGGAACCTCTTGAAGCAAGCCAACACGCTCGTGGCATTACCGCGGGCAATAGTGATGCTAAATTGTTGGAACAGTCAAGCACTCTTTCGGTCAAGCAGCACGATCAGGCGAGTCGCTAACGATGAAAAGGACTTCGTAGTGAGCTGCCCAGCCCTTCCAAATGTCTCAGACGTCAAAGACTGAACAAAGTGGTTCACCGACAAATCCCGATACTTGAAGACTTTGTTCTGTTCGGCTACTGAAGCAGTGACCCTCACGTTTACCGCAGCAATGAGAGAGAGCAAAGGAGTCATATAGATTGTAGCATACCAGATGGGACACCTACATCTAATCCAAGCATAGATTAAGACCATCACTTCTGGATAATCCCGCCGGCTCCAGAACCGAGAAGTTATTTACCCGAGCCAGGGGCATGTTTTGATCTGAGGTCGTGTGTAAAGCGATTAGAGAGTGGAAGACACCCGCTAGACATTCAGAAACACGCAAAATCTGTTAACTTCACTTAAACATTCAGTATTTGTTATATGGTGTCAAACTTTTCGTCACTGTTTCTTATATGGTGTCTGACACCAGGTAAGAAACAGTAACCAAAATTTTGAAACTAGATAACAAACAGTGACGAAAATGTTTACACCAACAAACAAACAAGGACGAAAATTTAGACCCCAGATAACAAAGTGACAAAAATTTTGACAGCAGATGAGAAACAGCGACGAAAATTTTGACAGCATATCACAAACAGTGTCGAAAATTTTGACACCATATAACAAACAATGACGGAAATTTTGACACATAACAAATAGTGACGGAAAGTTTGACACTATATAACAAACACTGAATGTTTAAATGAAATTGACAGTTTTTGCGTGTTTTTGAATGTCTAACGGGTGTCTTTCACTCTCTAATCATTTTATACATGACTTCAAGTCAAAACATGGCCCTGACTCGAGTAAATATCCTCTCGGTTCTGGATTCGGCGGGATTATCTAGAAATGATGTGAAGAGACCAGATGGTCTTAATTTTCCCTGGCTCAGATGAGGTGTCTCATCTGGGATACCACAGTCTATATGAATCCTTTGCTGTCTCTCTCTCTCTCTCTCTCTCTCTCTCTCTCTCTCTCTCTCTCTCTCTCTCTCTTTTTCTCTCTCTCTCTCTCTCACATCCCGGATACTGCGATAAACGTGAGGGTCACTGCTTCAGTAGCCGAACAGAACAAAGTCTTGAAGTATCGGGACTTGTCGGTGAACCACTTTGTTCACCCTTTGACGTTTGAGTCGTTTGGAGGGGCTGGGCCACTAACTGCGAAGTTCTTGTCATGATCGTGGTGTCAGGGGATACTCAAAATAGTACTTGACTGTTCCTACGCCTTAGTCTCGCCATCACCCGTGGTAATGCTGCGAGCGCGTTGGCTTGCTACAATAGGTTCCTTTGAGCCTTGTGGTGTGCGATCAATTGATGCAATTGGTGTTAGATTGATGATTTTTCTTCTTTCTTCTTTTTTTTTTCACTCATGGTTATATTGTTATTGGTTTTGTATTTTTATTTGAATGTGGAATATTTATGTTGTCACATCTCACAGAACTGTCTAAAATAAAAGTCAAAATTTTTTTTTAAAATGAAAAAAATGTACACCTCTGTAAAAAAGAGATACAATAGTCGAAGTTATACGACATGGAATGTTGTTGTTATAAAACGGCAAGCGAAAACTCTCCATTAATTCAGAACAGTCGTTGAACTTTGAAAGGAATTCGGAGTAAAAAAAAATCTCCACGATGTAGAAACTGTGTCCACATATCTGGTGATAATGATACTGAACTTGTCCGGTTAGGGGACAGTGTTAGCAATTTTAATGTAATGTGATTGATATTTTTTAACATTAGACACCTTCATAACCTGTTGTTGCTCGGGACGGTTATTATGTTAACAATATGCACACACAATGATTATTTTTCACTTCTTTCATTATTGTTGCTGTTGTTATTGTTATTGTTGTTGATGTTATCGTTGTTACCATTTTCATTTCGTTAACATTTAACCAATTGAGAATTCGATTGTTTGATTAATTTTTCGGTCAATTAGGAGTTTGACAAACCTAGTTGATTGATTGAGCGAACAGATTAATCAAACACTAGATTAGTTAATTGGCTAAGTGTTAACCAATGTAATAATAATCATCATCATAATAATAATAATAATAATAATAATAGTAATAGTAATAATAATAATAATAATAATAATAATAATAATAACACCAGTAACAATAAAGTCTGTCCCATCAAAAGAAGAAGTGCAGGAATTTTGGAATAAAATCTGAGCAGAAGATAAAACATACACTGAAAAGGCCCCTTGGATTGATAGAATATCTACAGACTTAGACTTCTTAGAAGAGCAAAAGTAGGAGGGTATCAAGGTAGAGGATGTAAGATCTGCTCTCAGGAGGTCAAGCAAATGGAAGGCTCCAGGAAAGGATAAAATTCCTAACTTCTGGTTGAATGCCTTCGCAGAGAGCCATGAACTGCTAACAAAACTTTACAACAATGTTTTGCAACAACCAAGTATGATTCCCTCTTGGCTAGTTAATGGTGTAACATTCCTACTTCCAAAAAATGAAGAAAAATTAACCAAAAAATTATAGACTGATAACCTGCTTAACAACAATGTATAAAACGCTAACGTCTGTCTTGACTGAATATACCGATAGTTTTTTAAAAATAGAAAGTGGTATATTCCCTAATGAGCAAAAAGGAGGTAAACGTGGGTCCTATGGTTGTAAAGATGAGCTACTCATCAATAAGATGATTTTGGAAGATTGTCACAAACGACACAAAAACTTATCGATAGCCTGGGTAGACTATAAAAACGCTTTTGATAGTCTACCACGTAGCTGGATTAAGAAATGTTTGGAGATGTATAAAATAGCACCTACTCTGTGAAACTTTTTGTCTGTAAGTATGAGATCATGAAGAACCACGTTGACTTTGAACATTGACAATGAATTTCTTAATCCTGGAGAGGTAATAATTTCATGTGGCATTTTCCAAGGTTACTCTCTATCATCACTCCTCTTTTGTCTAGCCTTAATACCTCTCTCTCGAAATTGCTCGATGATGTACAATAAGGCTATAAAATGTTTGATAAAAATATAAATCATCTCACTTACATGGATGATTCAAAGCTCTTTGCAAAAAATGACCAACAGCTACAGGGCTTACTAGCAATTGTTAAACAATTCAGTGATGACATCAAGATGCAACTTGGCTTCGATAAATGTGCAAAAGCTACCTTTATCAAAGGAAAAATGACAGAAACATCCAATGTTTATCGTGACCAGCAGAATATCATAAAGGAGTTAGAACCAGTGGTGAGCTACAAATACTTAGGGGTATTTGAAGGGGACGGAATCAAACACTCAGTGATGAGTATACAGTACGTTTCTCTGCCCTAGGTGTCAGGAAGACAATCGGCAAGAAATGGAAACGGATTTGAAAGAAGATGATAATGAAAATGATAATAATAATCCTTTCTACTATAGGCACAAGACCTGAAATTTGGGGGAGGGGATAGTCGATTACATCGACCCCAGTATTTGACTGTTACTTGATTTTATAGAGTACGAAATGATGAAAGGCAAAGTCGCCCTCGGCGGAATTTGAGCCCAGGACATAGCGACGAGCGATATATCGCTAAGTATTTCGACCATCGTACTAACGACTCTGACAGCTCGCCTTCTTATATAATAATAATAATAATAATAATAATAATAATAATAATAATAATAATAATAATAATAATAATAATGACGACGACGACGATTATGATGATGATGATGATAAATGAAATGGAACTAGTGCACGTGTTTATCATTGGCATAATGACCCTCCCGAGGTACAATAATATCTGTTCCAACTTAAGGCGGCGAGCTGGCAGAATCGTTAGTACGCCAGGCGAAATGCTTAGCGGTATTTCGTGTGTCTTTACGTCCTTTCAGGGTCGATAAAATAAGTACCAGATGAGCAGTGGGGTCCATGTAATCGACTTATCCCCTCCTCGAAATTGCTGGCCTTGTGCCGAAATTTGAAATCATTATTTCAGAGATTCTTGGACTTTCGGAAGGTACGTTATTTTCCGGCTAAAGACTCGACAGAATACTTGCAACAGAGTGAATAGTTTAAAAGGTAATCAAGGAACGGGTACTGGCCGTTGTTGTTTCTCAACCCAGGTGTGATGGGTTGCCTACAATCCTAGAAAGAAACAAGTAAAAGATGAAAGATAAAAAGCCAAGGTTATTAGTTAGTTTAGGTTAAGAACGGTCTTTGTTTAAGTCCTTGGTCGTAGTAGGTGACTTGGCTATTGTATTGGTCACATTCAATAGTAGACGGATACACTCACACACACACACACCAGCATCTGATATCCTCAAGCCCCCAAGCTTTGTCCCGAATTAAACAAAAGTTTTCTAAGCAATCGGTTTGAATTCTGTCAAAACCAACAACAAAAAATACTTCAATACATCGCGAAGAAAAAGACACACACCTACACACACCTACACACACACACACACACACACACACACACACACACACACACACACACACACACACACACACACACACACACACACATTTACATAATGTTACGTACACTTATTCATTCTAAGTTTAAACGTAATAAATTGAAATGTTTTTGTTTGGGACAGACAAGAAGACATACGCACTGTAAAAGAGGTCAACTTCCCTGTTAATGTGAATATCTCTTTGAAAATCAAAAGACAGCGAGGAAAACTATGGACTACAGCTTCGAAATATCCAGCTCCTATATTCGGGTTATGAATTCACATTTATACTAAAAATAACTGTGGTTTCACGAGAAAATGCTTAAGTGACGATCTGGTTAAACTAGGTTTTCAGAAAAAGAAATCAACCAAGTAATTTGCTCATTAGAAAATACAATATGAAGTGGATCAGTGCAATTATGCAAGACTTTTCTCACGTTTAAAACGTGAATTTGTTTTTGTTACTAATATTTCAATGACAAAGCTTTTTATCTTTGTTAGAAACCAGCTCCTACCCCAAAGGAAGATTTCAAAGAACTAAAAACAGAAAACATACATGTACACATATAAATACATACATACATGCATACATACATACATACATACATACATACATACATTCAGGATGTTTGAGCTAAATTTGGTAGTTTGCATACAAAGGAAAGAAAATACATTATCTCACGCAAAAATAAAAGTACTTTTAAAAATTCAAAAAATATCACCTAGATTATGGATGAAAGGTAGTAGCTTCCACCACGGCCTCATGACGGCTCTAGAACCTGGCGCATACGTTTCTCATTGTGTTCCTAGGAAGATCTTCAAGCACTCCCATGATCTTGGCCACCAGATCGACTCTGATGTTGCTGGCAGAGCAGTTGGTGTCTTTCTCAACTGTGACCTACATATAGTAATCTACGGAATTTCAGTCGTGGAAGTTCTGAGAAATTGGGGCTGGTAAAGTAGAAATTCTCCGACAACCACCTCAGACATATGACTTTCTAGCAGCCAGCTTCTCCAATCAGGGTTTCACCACAGCCTTCAGTAGCTTCACATAACCGTCTGAATTGAGCCAAAGGCCCTCTTCAAAGATCTGGGGCGTCATGACATTGTTCTCACTGGAGACGCATCCAAAGGCCATCATAGTTTGGGGTCCTTTTTAGTGTTATAGACCTTTATAATGTTCACAGAGCATTGAGCAGCTGTCACAATGCCGGCATTTTAATAACAGGCCACGAATCATCATGATTCAAGTAACTTTATTCTAATATTCGTAAGACTTCCAGTCCTCCGTGTCAGTTAACCTCATCTCAACTAGAACTTTTAATCTTTATGCTCTCCAACACCATTGACTGCTCACCGATGCATGAAAAGGGAGACAAAAAAATCATCAAATTTAGTCCGAGCATCCTGTACGCACTCACACACACACACACACACACACACACACACACACACACAAACAGACACACACACGCACGCAATCATATACACACACAACCACAAACACGCACAAACACACACGCACACATACGCACACACAAACGCATACGCGCACACACATACAAACATACACGCACACACACATAGCTACACTCATACGTGCACATACACATGCACACACATACAAACGTACATACACACACATACATATATGCATGCATATATTCACATATACACGCATTCACACATACACATAAACACACCTACATATATATATATACACATATAATATTAATACATGCATACACACCTACCTATCTACCTAACTAATCACCCACCTACCCACCTACCTACCTACCTACCTACCTACCTACCTACCTACCTACCTACCTATCTACATACGTACGTACGTACGTACGTACCTACCTACCTGTATGCATACATACATCGATCATTCAGGACACAACGAAAAGACAATAAGTTTCGCAAGAAGCCTCAATCGATTTTGTCTCTGACAACGATGTACACGCTGGGGAATATTATCCATGCTGTATCTATGCCGTTAATTGTTATATAAGAGCTGACGATCATGTTCATCTGCCGGGGCGACAAGGACCATCTAGTCATCCTTATAGATGACTAATGTACTGCGCAGTTACTTTGTTTAAAGCGAAGAAGAGTTGCATACCGTCAACCCCACTCTCTTGTCTGTGATCTTCTTCAATCAGAGGTAAGACCAGCTAAAGACGACTGGGCGTAGAGACAAATTTTAAGGTGTAATGACGGTTTCTTCTGATGGGACCCCATGGCTGAGGTGTCTGAAGACAGTAACTAACCCCACGACCTCCCCAGGAATTGTGGACGGGGGAAATGGATGGATGGTTGGAATTTAGGTACAAGGCCAGCCATTTTAAGAGGAGGGATTTAGTCGAAACCAACGACTCTTGTAGGTAACTTTAATTTAACGATCTCGAAGGTGTGAAAGGCAAAGCTGACCTCGGCGGGTTTTAAACTCAGAACTTAAAGCATTGGAACAAATGTTGAAATATCATTGGAGCGTCGGAGAAAATACTTTGCGGTATACCGGCCCTTTAACTTATTAAAGTTTTGAGTTTAAACTCCGCCGAAATCAACTTTACCTTTCCTTCTCGCAGGATTAGTAAAAGGAAATACTAGTCAAATACCGGAGTCGGTTTTATTGATTCATCCTCGTTTCTTTTAAAATCGTTGGCCCTGTGACATATTTAGAGGCAATGCATTATACATTGAATGAGGAAAAGAAAAGTTAAGGAAAGATAAAACCCCCTTTGGTCATGAATGACAATGGGATTACACCTAGAAAGTTCCCCTCTGAGACACAAGCCCGGACAAGGTTGTTTACGGAAGACCAGCAGTCGTCCATGCATACTAGCTTCCCCTCTCCATGCCGCCGACGTTGTCCAAGGGAAAGGCAAAGGGACCGATACAGCTTGGCACCAGCGACATCGCAACTCCTTTCTACAGCTGAGTGAACTGGAGCAATGTGAAATAAAGTGTCTTTCTCAAGCACACAACACACTGTAATCGGTCCGGTAATCGAACTCACTACCTCCTGATTGTGAGCCTGACGCTCTAACCACTGAACCATGCATCTTCAATAAGGAAAGGTAGCTCTTGCTATTAATAGTTGTCAAAGTACCGTGGGAAGATATTTCGTAAACAACTGAGAAGTGCTGGATGCAAGAGCTGCCAGAATGAGACACAACCATTCTACTGCCTGTAAGGGCTCCACTCCTGAACTTCTTTCAGCGTCGACTTCCTCCGTCAATGCTTAAAAAAGTATAATCTGCTAGACAACAGATGGGCTTGCCAGTGCCTGAAGCTTTTTTAAAGTGAGGGAAGCTCTTGCATAAGACCAAGCTCCTCAAAACAGAATTCATCCACCTCTGGGGCAGATGAACCTGGTATATTTATTTTTCTGCTTTTTTTCGTACAAGATGTTCAACGAAAACCTTTCCTTCCTACGAAGCCGGCTTAGTAGGACAACCGGTTTGGCTGCCAACTAATCGACGGCACCTACTGAATTACACGTTACCAGTGCAGCCTAGAGCGACCTGTCTTAAGAACAATAAAAGTGGGTGCAACAGTTTTTCTGAAATTCTTCCTCATCTTAAAAATCTGACGCATGTCAGTGTGACTTTACATATTTGAAAGTCCTGTGATGGTGGGGAAGTGACAATGACATACCCGAGGCCGCTCAATGTGTGAATATGTGATCAACAGCCGGAAGCTGTCAATCACAAACTCACACATTCGGCGGCCCATGATATGTGGTCGTTATTTGGGCAAAGGAAGAAGTGTTCAGCACCGACAGATCCTTGAGTATTTCAGCAGTTCTGTTGCTATTTCGCCCTCCCGTCCACAACTATAATCGAAGGTTTTATGACAATATTGATCCAAAAGAGTAAAGCTGTCAATCTGGTCACCTTTAAGGACAGGAAGGACGAACAGACATTTCAGATGATATTGTAACGTTATATCTTGTTGCTATCACGACGGAGTATAACTTGAGTGCTGACCCTGCCATCGGTCAAGCCGGCTCGACACGGTACGTCTTGCATAATAGCTATGTAGGGCATATCTAGCAGCTGCGTAACAGACTAACAGCATATGATGCCTCTATTTGATTAGGAGGAACCTAGGGCTACACAAACAACGGCTGTAGCGACAGCAATAACAAAAAAGGGGGCAATTGAGTTGGAGGAAAGAGAAAATATTGCCAATATGTTTGAGCAGATAAATACTGACACCTCACGTCTTTCAATGAGACTAGTGTTTGTATTATTTATATAAGATAAGGCAGGGAGTATTTTGGATATTTTTGAGGATATAAAGTGAAAATGATGGGGTAAGGCATGGACGGTAGTGTACACACACACACACACAGACACACACACACACACACACACACACACACACACACACTCACACGCATGCATGTATTATGTGTGCGTGTGTATATATGTGTGTGTACATGTACGTATGTATGTGTGTGTATGTATGTATGCATGTATCTATCTATCTATCTATCTATCTATCTATCTATCTATCTATCTATCTATCTATCTATCTATAGCTATATATGCATGTATGTGCATGTGTATGTATGTGTATGTATGTGTCTGCATATGTATGTATGTATGAATCTATCTATATATCTATATGTATATATGTATGTGCGTGTGTATGTATGTATGTATCTATCTATATGTATATATGTATGTATATATATGTTTGTATGTATGTATGTATGTATGTATCTATCTATCTATCTATCTATCTATCTATCTATCTATTTATCTATCTGTGTATATGTATGCATGTGCGTTTCTATGTATTATATGTATGTATATACATATACTTGTATGAATTTTTGTATATATAATGTGTGTGTGTGTGTGTGTGTGTGTGTGTGTGTGTGTGTGTGTGTGTGTGTATACTCAAAGTGTTAGACGCTAATAAATAGTATTATCATACCTAGTATAGTTAACGTCATATATAGGTAACTATATAACGTCATATAAAGTCATATATAGATAACTCTAGTATGTATGTATGTATGTATGTATGTATGTATGTATGTATGCATGTATGTATGTATGTATGTATGGATATATGTAAGTATGTATGTGTGTATATGTACGTATGTGTGTGTATGTGGGTATATATATGTGTGTGTGTATTCGTTACTGAATGACATTTTAAATGTGCAGGCAAAGGATTGAGAGCCTACTTACAAACGGGAAATAGCCCAAGTGATCAGGTGGAATGTTATATACATATCTGTTGTTTATAGTTGTCAATGGCAGTAAGGTATGGCTCTGTGGTTAAGAAGTCGACTTTGTAACATAGATGCACTGAGTTCGGTCCCCTCTTTTGCGTGGTACATTGGGCAAATGGCTTTTCACCCCCACCCACTACTGCTTTGTGTTGATCAATATTTTGTGAGAGAAATTCAGTCGACAGAAACGATACAGAAGCCCGACATGCATACATACATACATACGTACATACACGTATAAACCAATATACTCGCACACACACATGCACGCACGCACGCACACACACACACACACACACACACACACACACACACACACACACACACACACACACACACACACACGACGATTTTCTTTCAGTTTCTGTCTACCAAATCCACTCACAAGGCTTTGGTTGGACAGAAGCTATAATTGAAGACAGTTGCCCTAAGTGCCATGCAGTGGGTCTGAACCTGGAACCATGTGGTTGGGAAGTAAACTTCTTACCACACATTCACACTTACCCACAGACACACGCACGGGGTAATCAGGCTAAACTTGACAGTTCATATAAAACCCTCAAAAGTGTGATACTAATGTTATCAAGGGTTGAAATCAGAGACGCTATTAATTGATATTACTATAGGGCTTTCCTATAAGTAGGTTATCTCCCTTGGCTAGGCGGCGCTCCATGTAGATAATTAAACTTCCGGAGGCTACCCACGCCATTGTTATTGTTTTACGTCTTATCATGGATATAAAGCAGCTTGATGATTCAGCTATCGAAGTACTTACTGGGCCTGAGTTAAAGAAATATTTAAGATTATATGGACAGTATGTTACCGGAAGAAAGGAGGACTTGACTGAAAGGTTGAAAGGAATAAAAATTCTGTCGATGAAGAATGTCAACAAAGTAAATTCATCGGACGATAAGTCTGAAGTATCGGACGATACTTCAGACAGGAATAAGCAGAAGCTTATATCTCCTCTCGGTGAAGTATTGCCTGATCTAAAGATCTTTGTAAGTTGCCGAATTTCACAGATAATGACATAATTACCTCGTGCTACGGATGAAAGCAAAGCAACAGTTAAGGAGTGGCATATTTTACCACGACAGACACGTACACAGCATCGAATACCACGATGTGAGTGAAAGCTGCTCTCACTGTATTGTCCGGTGTCTGGTAATCCCTTCGATACCGACATCAAACCAAAAAAAGAATCCTGACCACAGAGTGTGGGTAATTATGTCAAATGTCAGTGGCAATGTGCATTCAGCTGATTGCAACTGTTAAAGCAAGTCACTGAGCATGCGTACATGTCATACGGGAAAGTTCCAATCAGGGGTGGATAACACCTTATAGGAAAGCCCTATAGTATAGTTAACATCATATGATAGGTAACACTCTACTATGTATGTCGTTATTCAGTTTTATCTCAAGATTCCTTGTCAATAGAGAAAGGGAAGGGTGATAGAGAGGACAGTGACACTTTGTGCTAATTCTGATAATGTTACTTCGGTAATGTTACATTGATATAGTATACACACACACACACACACACACACACACACACACATATATATATATACATACAGACATGCAGGGAGTAAAAAGACACTTTTAACTTTCAAAATCTTTTATTTAATACGCAAAGCGAACAATTGAAATGTAATCGATAGGTAGGACTACATACTTTAGTATTTAGTTGACATTCCCTTTGCAGTCTTTAATTCAGAAACTCTTTTTGGCATTGAACTGATGAGCTTTGTGATTGTCTCTTGTGGAATTTCTGCCCACTTTTCACGCAACAATCGAAACAATTCCTCTTTAGATTTAGGTTTCTGTCGAGTTTTTCGTATAGCTCTATCTAGTATGCTCCAAAGATTTTCAATTGGGTTCGTGTCAGGAGATTGACTCGGCCAAGGAAGCTTTTTGAACCCATTTTCAGTCAGCCATTGTTGATTCCTTTTCACTGTGTGGCATGGAGCCCCATCCTCCATAAATAAAAACTCATTTTACGTTATGTTATCGTGTGAATACATGGAAGTAGTCCTTGCTTAAGTATTTCGATGTATTTTTCCAGCTCAGAACGACCATTGCTGGTGACAGCTTCCCATACCATTACAGAGATACCGCCATGTTTCACAGTTGGTTGGAGTCGTTTCAAATAAAATTCTTGATTGGGAAGCCTCCAGACCCAAACACGTCCACTGTCTGAAAATAATGCAAATCTGGATTCATCTGAGAAAATCACTCTATCCCAAAACGAACTGGATTTTTCTGACATCTCCTTAGCCCATTTCTTTCTTTTCAGATATTAATTGGTTGAAGGAGAGGTTTTCTTCTAGCTGCTCGTCCATAATACCCAAGCTTATGCAGATATGTAACACACGTTCTTGGACTAACTTCTAGCTATTTTGCAACGTCAGAAGCCTTCGAACGGGGTTCGTTTTCCACAATTCTCTTCAAACAGCGAAGCTTCCTTTCCGAGGGCCCAGGTTGGCCAGGACGAGAATCTGTTGATTCTTATCCTTGGCTTTTGAATTGCACTATAATTCTATTAACAGTAGCAAGAGGAATTTGAAGTTCTTCGGCAATTTTTCGCTGGCTTAAGACCAACCTCATATTGCCCATCAATACGACCTCTTTGAAAATCCGACAGTTCTGCTGAATTTTTTGTGCGTGGCATGGTTACTCTTCGCAAATGTTTAATATAATGGCACCTGGAATGAAAAAGAATAATTACATTGTAAATTCTACACCGCTGAAAATATATTAAGATGCTTAGATCAGAAATTTTGAGAATTAAAGGTGTCTATTCACTTCCTGCATGTATGTGTGTGTGTATACATACATACATACATACATACATACATATATATATACCGGAGTAAGCACATGAAATGTGCAACAAGGTGGAAAAAAGAGTACTCAAATACCAGAGGTAGAGTAATATGCTTTATTTAAAAGCAGCAGAAATATAACAAAAAAACCGTTACTCTGAGTTTCACGTTCCCGTTCATCGGACAGTTTTGTTAGAAATGGAGGAAGGATAACGATGCAATCGAAAGTAATGTAAAATTTAAAATTTAAAACACATGGATTCGTCTGATTGGTTGTTTCAAATAAGGGCCATGGATTGGTCGTTTCAATTAACGGTCAATGATGTGTAATTCACAGACCAAATAAATTTAATACAGATTCACTCTATTAAAAAATATCGAAGAAAACCTTAAATAGAAAAATGGGCTCCAAATACATATTATAGATAATTAAATATATTCGAATTAACGCTTTAAAATCAAATCAATAAAATAAAGCATACGCTGCATTCAAAATAAAATAAAATAAAATAAAATAAAATACAATAGCGTGTATGTATACAAGGCTATCCACAACATATATATATATATATCTACATGTAAATATATACATCGAAATATACAGCTGCATACGCACAGACAATCTACGTATATATGTCTATATTTACAAGGCACAGATATATACATAAGTACAAATCTACACACATATACGTACGCACGCATATAAGCCTGCGCATGGAAAACCTATGCACTGGTAACAACAATTGTATCTTAATCTATGGAGTGGAGGGGTAAAGAGTAACGTATCTATAATAACGTTAAATATGGGAAAGGGGGTGGCGGGGGGAATGTAGTTGTCATAAAAAAGGGAAAGGAGAAAGAAAGAGAATAAAGAAAGAAAGAAAGAAATGGAAAAAAAGGAAGAAAAGAGAAGAGAGAAAGGCTGGGGATAGGAAGGAAGAAGTAGGGAGAGAAAATAAGCAAGAACATATAGTGAACGTGCAGAAAAATTTAGATTGCGCATATGTGCGTATACAAAAATGTATATAGCATCACGCATATAGATACATATGCTGATATGTACGCAAATAGTTACGATCATAACCTTGTACATGCGCATGTACACATACAAGTATATGTGAGTGTGAACCTGATCGCACTTACGCACACATAATAATATAGATGCATGTATGTATAAATAAACACAAGCATATGCCCTTACCGTGTATACACAAAAAGAATATACGCACGAAATCATAACAGCATATGCACAAGTGCGAACCCAGGCCCCATATGCAAGCGTAGGTACATGTATATGAATACGTAAGTGCTTTAACTATACAGACATCTACATAAAAAAACCCATTAGATTTCAGTGTATATATGCAGCCAACTTCTTAAACCGCTGGTTGTATAAAGGTTAAAACCAGGCGAAAATACATGCATAAAAGAATAAAAGAATACAAAGCGTTTTATATATATATATATATATATATATATATATATATATATATATATATGTTTCTGTCGTATCATCTACTTGATAGGAATCTCCAAGCATATTGTTTAATGCCAAGGAAGTTGCCACATTCATGCTATATTGTGATAGGACTTCGTCTGGCTTCGAAAAGAGCAAACCCATCTTAGGCGATCATTTTATCTTTTGAGGGAAGTGTATAGTGTTAGTGGTTTAAAGTTAAAAGCTATATTTTGAGATTTTATTTGTTTGGTCGGTTTTGAATATTTGTGAATATACCATATACAAAATATTGTAATTAGTAAACAGGTAAATAGAGAAATAAATAAAGTGATGAAGAATGTATGAAAACATATCAAATATAATTATAAATAAAAGTGACAGTGAGAACATCAAAGCATAAAGTAATGTGAAATAAAATAAGAATAAAAGCATAAGGGAATAAAAAAAGAATAAAATAAAAATATCTACAGGCATATGTATATGGATACACTAAACACACTTATAGAGAGAAGGATGCTGATTAGTTGGCATGGGTAAATTTAGACAATATGTATATATAAAAACACACTCCATGTTAAAGTATGTATTTGATATATACCGTAAATCCTTGTGTATAATCCGCATTTCCCCCCCATAATTTAAAGGTCAAAATCCCTAGTGCGTACTATATACGAGGTTAAAAATGAAAAATATTTTCTAAGCAATGTCCGAGTCTCTATTTTCTGTCCGCAATGTTTATTCAGACGCATTTTGTGATGTCAGGCTTGTAACTGATAGTGATAAATATGTAAAAGCAATTTACTTAATATTTATTTTTCACTGTTATTTCTTTATTTTCTGCAAAGTGCACAAAAAACGCTACATGTTTGCATTATGTTATATATACAATAATAATAAAGGACGTTACCGTATATATGTTTACAAACCAGGGACGTTATATAGACCTCCTTGGCTCAAGTTAGAGAAGGCGTGCGTATTATACTCAAGGGCGGACTATACTCGAGGATTTACGGTATATACATACATACATACATACATATATATATATATATATATATATATATATATATATATATATATATATATATATATATATATAGGATAAAATGTAAGCGAGTTGATTATAGAGGGAAATCGAATTCGGTGTACACCAACCTTAAATATAGGTAATTATAGATTATTAATACTGTATTCTTCTAATTTATCCTCTCTTTGGTTAATATAAAAATATATAAATTATAAACATCATACCAGACATACATATCAAATTACTAAATCTACGGCACTCCGTCGGTTACGACGACGAGGGTTCCAGTTGATCCAATCAACGGAACAGCCTGTGTACCCTTAACATGTGTACCCTTAACGTAGTTCTCGGGGAGATTCAGCGTGACACAGAGTGTGACAACAATGGCCCTTTGAAATACAGGTACAACAGAAACAAGAAGAAAGAGTAAGAGAAAGTTGTAGTGAAGGAGTACAGCAGGGTTCGCCACCAACCTCTGCTGGAGTCACGTGGAGCTTTAACTGTTTTCGCTCAATAAACACTCACAACGCCTGGTCTGGAAATCGAAACCGCAAGTCCGCTGCCCTAACCACTGGGCCATTGTGTCTCCACACTAAATATATTTCTTTACATCAAACAATACTCAATGAGAATTTGATGTTTCCCAACCGTCTAGAATTATCAAATTCAAATCAAATTTGTTTTTAAACATCTACTATAAATTTACTTAGCTTAATAGTCTATCTTTAAATTAGATACCTAGTAGAACCTCGTTTTGTTCCCCCAAACCCTTTTCCGCTATCCTTTATCCATTTTCCCCTATAGTCATCTCGCTTACATTTTCTACATTATATATATATATGTATATATATATATATATATATATATATATATATATATATATATATATATATATATATATATATATATATATATATATATAAATATATAGTTTTAGGGAAAATAGCCAATTTTCAAGAACTCATCGATGAAAATCCACTATCACATATAGAAAAATTAATAATTAAAAGCACAATAAATGAGTATAATATAAAGTAAAGTAAATATCATAAGATAAATATTATATTATATTATATTATGTTTATTATATTATATTATATTTATCTTATGATATTTACTTTACTTTATATTATACTCATTTATTGTGCTTTTAATTATTAATTTTTCTATATGTGATAGTGGATTTTAATCGATGAGTTCTTGAAAATTGGTTATTTTCCCTAAAACTATATATTTTATATATACTTTATCTATAAGGCTCAATTTAATTTTAATTTTTTATAAATTGATTTTAATTGCGTTTTTTACCTGTAATTTTGGATTTTGTCCCTAATATTATTATATATATATATATATATATATATATATTGATACGAAGGAAAGCAAAAGAAAGAAAGAGACCTTGATATTATGTAAATAGAGGAATTTATCTGTAAAAACATGTGACACTTATTCGGTAGCCATGATAAAACTCCGAGTTTCGGATGCCGGGGTGGGAACCCACGCCAACATCTCTTCAGTTATCCGGCCGAATAACTGAAGAGGCTACCGAATAAGTGTCACATATTTTTACAGATATATATATATATATATATATATATATATATATATATATATATATATATATATATATATATATATATATATATATATATATATATATATTCATATATATATATTATTTTATTATATGTATTTATTTTCTCCTAATTAACAAATAACTCGGACAAAACAAATTGTTTAATAGATACCAGGGTAGCAAAGATCGCAAAATGACTGTGGTGTAACTCCTGTTTATGAGGTGGAAACTCCTAGTTATTTTGGATACTTGAATAAATATACAATATAAAAGTTATGGCCGAAAAGAAAAATCCCTGTGGGCATTTGCATACAAAAAGCCTATTGATTTTATAAACCACTGCTCAGGCGTAATTATCGATTTTTTGTCAACGCCATATACTGATATCAACTCACTGCCATGAGCCTCGCTCTCATCGATTTACATCAAAATCGGACAAAAATGCAAAAGCTGCAGGAAAAATAATATCGTTTTGGGAATTTTCATTCAAACGCCCGATTGAGCTAACAAAATCGGTGCCAACTGAGCATTATCGAGTTTTCGAAAAAAATTCCGGCCTTATTTGAACTTATATATATATATATATATATATATATATATATATATATATATAGGCACAGGAGTGGCTGTGTGGTAAGTAGCTGACTTACCAGGTTCCGGGTTCCGTCCCACTGCGTGGCATCTTGGGCAAGTGTCTTCTACTATAGCCTCGGGCCGACCAAGGCCCTGTGAGTGGATTTGGTAGACGGAAACTGTTGTATATATATATATATATATATATATATATATATGAAATACATACTTTAACCTTTAACGAAAAGTATGTTTCGATATATAAAGGTTTCTAAATTTACCCATGCCATCTTATTGGCATCCTTATCTCTATACGTGTGTTTTGTGCATCCGTAAACATATGCCTGCATATATCTTATGCATGTGAATGCATGTGTTTATGTTTATATTTATGTTTATCTCTACACATGCATCTATGTACGCAGATATATGTGTTCGTATGCATATTTATTTTTGCACACGTATGCTCGATTAAATCACATATGCGCCACTATGTACTCAACATTTCCTACACTAATCTCGTTAATCTCTAAGGTGCATTTAAATATGCCCTTTCATACCCTAATCAATAACAATCGATAAAATAAGTCCCATTTGTCATACATTACAACGGCTATTTTTCAAATTTCTATCCATCCTCTATCATGTTCATGTCGCATATGTTTCTCTCACTAAACCATTAAGAATCATCCATAGACTTTAGTTTCGTTTTAATTTATTGTACTTCAATTTTATATTACTTTTTATTCTTATTTTATTTCACATTATTTTATGTTTTGATGTTCTCACTGTCATTTTGAATCATTATTATGTTTATTATATTTTCATACATTTTTCATTTTATTTATTTATTTTTCTATTTATCTGTTTACTAATTATGATATTTTGCACAGGGTATATTCACAAATATTCAAAACCGACCAATCAAATAAAATCTCAAAATATAGCTTTTAACTTTAACCCACTAACACTATACACTTCCCTCAAAAGATAAAATGATCGCCTAAGATGCATTTGCTCTTTTTGAAGCAAGACAAAGTCCTACCACAATATAGTATGAATGTGGCAACTTCCTTGGCATTAAACAATATGTATGGAGGTCCTTGGGTAGCAACTGATATTTCCTATTTGCTGGCTCCTAGAAAGTATGAAAAATGGCTAATATTTCCTTGAGACTTTGCGTGTGTTATATTTGTTCAAGCTTCAAAGAACCCCTCGTAACACATGGCTATAATGCTCCTCCACTACTCTTGTTCATGATCAAAGATGCATATATTGTCAGCCACTAAGGGACACGCTCAAGTGGTTAAGGTCAAGCAACTGACGTTTAAATCTGTGGTATTGAGCAGAATATTTGCTATAACAATATTTCTGCTTCAGCAACTCAGCGCTGAATCTGTCTGAAATGTAATGGAAATATAGGTCAGTTTCAAAACATTGATGTCCAGGTCACAAAAGCAATGTTTGAATGGAATAGTAGTCATTTCCTCTGATTTCTTTGACTTCAAATAAAAAAAATAACATTTAATGATCAAAGGCAAAAGAAAAAATAAAATAAAATAAAATAAAAGTTTTGTCACACAGTGTTATAATAAATAGTCATAACTACTTATTTAAATTAACACAGTTCTCATCCTTTCGAGGTCGATAAAATAAAATAGGATCAATAAAGTCCTGGAGTTCATGACATAGATTTACCCCTCCCCCAAATCTCAAGCCTTTGTATAGTTGCGAGAATAAGAAAAAGAAGAAGAAAAAAAAAAAGAAAATGAAAAGAAGTTGTACTATTCGTAAGTTTGCATTCGCTGCTAAAAGCTTTTTAACGCAATTTGTCAAAGATTAATTTCAGTTAAGAGTTTTTACCAGATTCCAAGAACGTGTCATGATGTCTTTGCTTGTTATTCCGCCTTAAATTACTTGCAGATGTTACGATGAGGAATAAACAGCGAAAAGACATTCGGTGGAAAGCACGTCAAGTAATACACCAAAAGCCGGTCAATTAGCAGACGTGGCTTATATTCTTTTCAACTCTTGGCACAAGGCCCGAAATTTTGGGGGAGGGGACCAGTCGATTAGAACGACCCCAGTACGTAACTGGTACTTAATTTATCGACCCCGAAAGGGATGAAAGGCAAAGTCGATCTCGGCGAAATTTGAACTCAGAAGGTAAAGACAGACGAAATCCCGCTAAGCATTTCGCCCGGCGTGCTAACGTTTCTGCCAGCTCGTCGCCTTTTTTTCTTTTCTGCTATAATTCCATTCGCATCAAGGCTGCCTTGCCGGAATATAAATTGGCTCCTGTACTCGAATGGCATTTTATTTTATCGACCTCGGAAAAATGACAGTCGAAGTCGATTACGACGGGATTTGAACTCAGAATTATAAATAATGTAACTAAGCATTTTAGAGGCACGTGGCTTAGTGGTTAGGGAGTTGGTCTCATGACCGTAAGATTGTGGTTTCTGGACCGGACGATGCGTTGTGTTTGTAGCGGGAATATATATTCAGTATCAGGTGTTGACATGGCTGCGTGTATCTTATTACAAGAGTTCTTACAGAGAAGAAGAATAAATTTAAGAACTATATATTTACTACATAAAAATATATTTTATTTACTGGTCGATAATGATACATAATCAAAATGTAGAATCTAGTTGAAGGAAGTAATCTATGCAAGAAAGTACAGAAACAGGAAATGTATAAATAACAGCTAAGTGGTGGCTTTATGTCATGTGGCATAGAGAAATAGACGGATATAGCAATGACGTGAATGGTTCTAAGTCTAATCGACTATGAAGCAAAGAGCAGGGTTAGCAAGCTGTTTTTATCAATGGAACGCTAGACATTCTAGAAACGTCCAAGAGAAGCGCTAAGCTTCTTGAATAATTAAGAATCGCGTCTCATGACACAGATGCTTCGATAAACTTAGTAAAGGGAGGTTACTCTATAAACCTTCTTGCAAGAGAGATCATTTAATTATTTAGCTACATAGACTACTACATGTTCTTGAGCAAAACACTTCATTTCACGTTGCTCCAGTTCACTCAGCTGTAGAAATGAGTGTAGCCTGGAGAGGGATGGGCCCCCCCCACCCACCAGGCTTTCTCACCCAAGATACGTTGAATGGCTGCAGTGCCCCAGCGACCCCCAAGGGGTTAAGGGACTTGTCAACTGAACACCGCTAGGCATTTTTATCCGACTCCCAAATGTAGAACCAATTCAGTATTTAAAAAAGGACCCCTCCCCTCAAAAAACAAACAAAAACAATTGACTATATGTAATTATTAAAGCATTAGGATCCAGTATTTGTCACCCACCACCTAACTAAAGTATGGCCGGACTTGGGTTCTTTGGGGAGAGAACATAAACTCCTTAATTCAAAGACTATAAATGGTCACCATATTCGGTACCATAAAAATCTGCAAGACCTTTTTAAGAATTAAATGACAGTGAACAAAACAAATTGCTTCGAGTCACAACCTTGCTACCAAACAGGTGACCGACCAAAATTTATTCTTAACTAGCGGATATACCCGGCGTTGCATGGGATTAAAACGGGCATAGTTCTTTTTATTGTTTTACTTGTTTCAGTCATGTGACTGCGGCCATGCTGGAGCACTGCATTTAGTCAAACAAATCGACCCCAGTATTCATTCTTTGTAAGCCTAGTAC
The DNA here is from genome assembly GCF_046866305.1 of Octopus bimaculoides. Classification (NCBI taxonomy): domain Eukaryota; kingdom Metazoa; phylum Mollusca; class Cephalopoda; order Octopoda; family Octopodidae; genus Octopus; species Octopus bimaculoides. The sequence goes on from NC_142949.1 coordinate 10,904,272, forward strand.
TTGTTCTATTGGAGTCTTTTGCCGAATCGCAAGTTACGGGGACGTAAACACAGCAACATCAGTTGTCAAGCGATGTTGGGAGTACACACACACACACACATACATACACACAAATATACACATATATACGACAGACTTCTTTCAGTTTCCGTGTACGAAATCCACTCACATGGCTTTGGTCAGCCTGAGGTTATAGTATGTGTGTGTGTGTGCGTGTGTGTGTGAAATGTAACGTATCTTGAATGACACAACAATGTAGAGTGGACTATAATAGCTGTTATAAATAATTTAATTATTCATAGTCAAATATAACATTTCGGAATATTAAAATTCCTTCTTCAAATATTGCTAGGAAGTAATGGAGTCACTGTTATAATCGGTTTTCCAACTGTTACTGAAATTTGTCGGAAGCGCCTCTGCAGTGGTCTCACGAAGTCCCTTCCGGAATTCCTCATGTCAAGTGCATAAGGTCGGTCATGTCTCGAGCTCGTGTGTGTTGGCATATCCGCAGCGCTTCTTCCAAGTTATGTATTATACGCGCATTTTTTTCCCCTTTTACATGAGTATGTTACCATCGTGCGTGCAGGGTGTCGATGTAGTTAAATAATACAGGGTGGCCCAAAGGTAAGGTTACAGCTATCACGTAGGCACTTTAAATTACTTTTAAAACATTTTATTACATTTAAATTTCTATCTTACAATTAAATTAGCATAAAATAATGGTTTCATATTTTTTTAATAATTAAGATCTAAACAGTTAATATATGAAAGCGAAAGAGATAGTTGACTAACTATAAACCACCCTGTATAGTGGCCACCCTGTATAGTGATTGATAATTTCCAACCTGTTGTTGATTTGGGTCCTTAGTCTGTCTATGAGAAAAGCCTCCTTAATTCTTAAATTTCCTAAATTTCTGTCATTGGCCTCAATTGTGACAGTCCCCCCCCCCCCCCACACAAATTTGAGGCTTTGTGCCTCCAGTAGAAATTATTATTATTAGTGAGGGCGCATGACCTAGTGGTTAGGATATTGTACTCATGATCGCGAGATCGTGGTTTCAATTCCTAGTCCGGGTTGTGCGTTTGTGTCTTTGAGCAAAACACGCCATCCCACTTTGCTCTACGATCACTTTGACACCTGACGCGTGGCACAACGTGCACCTAGTCAGGCAACGTAGATTTGATGGGGAGGGTGAACTAATGTACGGCACTTACATTTGATCACTATAAACGAATCCCTTGTGCAGGTCGTTCGGCAAAAGCTGAACGCTTATACGTCGTCTTGGACGGGGAGAGTCCACCACCACCATTATTATTATTATTATTATTATTATTATTATTATTATTATTATTATTATTATTATTATTATTATTATTACCATTAAGGCAGCGAGCTGGCAGAATCATTAGCACGCCGGGTGAAATGCTTAGCGGCATTTTTGGTCTACCGCTACGTTCTAAGTTCAAATTCCGCCGAGGTCGACTTTGCCTTTCATCCTTTCGGGGTCGATAAATTAGGTACCAGTTGCCTACTAGGGTCGATCTAATCGACTGGTTTCCCTTCCCTAAATTTCAGGCCTTGTGCCTATAGTAGAAATGATTATTATTATCATTATCAAGGCGGAGAGCTGGCAGAATCGTTAGCACGCCGGGCGAAATGCTCAGCGGTACTTTATCTATCTTTACGTTCCGAGTTCAAATTCCGCCGAGGTCGACTTTGCCTTTCATCCTTTCGGGGTCGATAAAATAAGTACCAGTTGAGTACAGGGCTTGATGTAATCGACATAATCCCTCCCACCATTTTACAGGCTTTGTGCCTATAGTAGAAAGGATTATCATTATTATTATTCGTCACTGGAGAATGTAGAATTCAAATGAAATGTGGCTGTAATCTTAGTATTTTAGGTTAAATAGGAGAAATAACATGAAAACAAAAGAAAAAAAATAAGGAAAAACTAAATAAAAAAAAAGTCGTTGTAACGGTTCAATTATGTATGCGGTTTCAATTCCCAGTAATTTCACATTTCACGCCAGAGATTAATTTCTAAAAATACCCCATCGTCATTCTTCTACAGAAATATAATTTACGTAAATACGTTGTTTTAGAGACATTAAGTGATTTCAAATGAACTTAAAAGTCGAAGGTCCTACACACGCCTGTCTGTCTGACGTCACACCCGCCTTCGTTCACCACCAACTCCACCACCACCGCCGCCGCCGCTGCCGCTCTCACCTTGTTTACAGCGAGTAATTCTGTTGTGAATTTGTATTTCGGTTATTTGGCGAAAAGTGCTGGTTAACTTGTTGTTGGTGGTGGCGATGGTGGGGTAGAAAGGTGAGGCATAAAGAAAACAGGTAGATTACTGTAAAAAGAAAAAAAAACGAGGAGGAGGAGGAGGTGAAGTGGCGATTGTCATCAGTGGTGAACGAACACAGAGAGATAACGTGCTAATTAAAATACATTTACACGCAAAGACGTGCGCGTATGCACACATTCATGCACGCAGAGACACAGACCTACAGACACACAAACACACACGCATTCACATACACATCGAGACAAACAGGGAAAAAATTTTGTTTTTCAAGTTCCGAAAACAGTCTCGAAGTGTAATTTGTAGAAAAAAACAGTTCTTTATTTGTATTTATATTCTAAAATTTATTCCGATTTTTCTCGCGTTTAGACATTGCTTTCGGTCTGGGTCGTTGGTGACGGAAATAGCCTCTCTTTTCCCACCCCAAACATTAACTACAACTGCTAAACCTGTAACAACTGAAAGTACGGCAGTAAAACGCCATGGCTTCTTTCTGCAGAGGGTACTCCTTGGCGTGAGAACACGACAGAATATTTTGCTTGCTAACCATCGGATCCGGACGAATAACCGAACCAAAACAAAGTTGGTGATGGCGATTCCAACAGACACTATATAATTCTGATTTCAAAGTTTGGAAAAAGTTTCCTGGA
>NC_142949.1:10912236-10992236 GCF_046866305.1 Octopus bimaculoides
GCTTCACTCTCTATTTCATGTCTTATCTAAATTAACTATTGCTTAACCATTGTCTCACACCGTCTCCGATGAAGGGATATATAAAGTATCCCGGATACAGCTGTAAGACCTTCTATTTATAAATGTTCTAAATTCTTCACAGCGTTGATTCTTTTATCTCATTCTGAAAAAAAAAAAATTTATTTATACACATCCTGATGTATGACCTACGTTGGACTCCTCATTCACATAATCACCGAATCTGGAGCTTAACTATGGTCTGTCCATAACTCAGCATTACCTGACACCTTCGGGTTTTATTGACACCATTACCTCTCACTCTCTCCTCTCTCTCTTCATATATATATATATATATATATATATATATATATATATAAACTCTTCGAAACGCTTAGTTTTAGAATGGTGGCAGCTGATGAAGGAAATGTTCTCTATGTGGTCTGTGTGTTTTCTGTACTCTGTTTATCAGTTTGTCCACGTGTTTTTGCAACGTCCTGTACCTAGATATGCATCTATATATACATGTAAATGTAGGTATGTACATACATGTATGTATATATGCATATAGTCATATATATATATATATATATATATATATATATATGGTGACGCTCCTACACATGGGTGCCTCGCCAGATTTTGTTGCCTTATAACTTCCTGAAAAATGGATATTTTTGTAATGAAGTTTTCTATAGATACCTTTCAGTGTGTGTAAATTACGGTTATACCAGAATTTAATTAAAAAAAGAAAAAAAATCAACTTGGTGGCCTCCAACGTAAAATGAAACTTGAAATTTCGTAAAACATTGTGATGTGTATCAGTGTGTACAATAAACCCTCGCCATATCGCGGTTCACCTATCGCGGTTCACCTATCGCGGTTCACCTATCGCGGTTTATTATTTAAGCTTGCGTCGATTCCTCTATGGTGTTGTTTTGCATTAACAATAAAATAAGTATATATAAATTATAAAACTAATTTTAAAAATGTATACAGTACAGTACTGTTTCTACTTAACGGATTTTCACCTATCGCGGGTGTTTTGCAACGTAACACCCACCATAGTCGAGGGATTACTGTATATGTATGGCTCGTATACATACATACATACATACATACATACATACATACATACATACATGCACGCACGCTCTCTCTCTCACACACACACACACACACACACACACACACACACACACACACACACACACACAGAGTTTGATAAGTGCCAATGCACGAAACTCTCGGCCTTTGAGTCACTTTGCAACTTCTACTTACAATCGTTTCTAGTACAGGCACAGGGCCTGGATTTTGTTGGGAGGGTTATAGTCGATTACATTGACCCCAGTTCACAACTGGTACTTAATTTATCGTCCCCGAAAGGATGAAAGGCAAAGTCGACCTCGGCGGAATTTGAACTCAGAAAGTAAAGACGGACGGGATGCCGCTAAGCATATTTTGCCCGCCGCGCTAATAATAATAATTTCAAGATTCCTAAAAGTTCCTAGGTAAAAGTCCGGGCAGCAAATTTTTTTTCCCACGAGAGTTCCGGACCCCAGTTATGAACTCATTTGCATACAGCCAATCAGAGCTCAACTATCAAAGTAATTTATGAGCGCGTAATAAGTGATGGGCGATAAGATAAGGTCACTTGGGTAAGGAATGACCATGCTTCTTTTTTTTCTCTTTTAATAATGCTTGTTGTTCTTGTTAGGCATGATCTGAGAGCTGAACGACACCTTTCCTTTAACCCTTTTCATAGAAACCTTCAACGGTCTGCCACCACCAATACGGTTTCTGCCACCACCACCACCACCAACCTTTGTTTACTTGACAACACGGTCAAGGTGAGCTCTGATTGGCCGTGTGCAAATGAGTTCATTACTGGGGTCCGGAGCTGGCGTCCGGGTAACTTTTTTTTGTGGGAGACCAGAAGCTGGCGATGCATACAAGCCTCCCCTCTCCTCGACGCCACCGATGTTGCCCAAAGAAAAGAAGGCAAAGGGGCTGATACTGGTTGGCACCAGTGACGTCGCAACTCATTTCTACAGCTGAGTGAACTGGAGCAATGTATGTATGTATGTATGTTTGTTGTTGTTGGCACTCCGTCGCTTACGACGTCGAGGGTTCCGGCTGATCCGATCAACGGAACAGCCTGTTCGTGAAATTAACGTGCAAGTGGCTGAGCACTCCACAGACACGTGTACCCTTAACGTAGTTCTCGGGGGATATTCAGCGTGACACAGTGTGACAAGGCTGGCCCTTTGAAATACAGGTACAACAGAAACAGGAAGAAAGAGTGAGAGAAAGTTGTGGTGGAAGAGTACAGCAGGGTTCGCCACCATCACCCTGCCGGAGCCTCGTGGGGCTTTTAGGTGTTTTCGCTCAATAAACACTCACAACGCCCGGTCTGGGAATCAAAACCGCGATCCTATGGCCGCGAGTCCGCTGCCCTAACCACTGGGCCATTGCGCCTCCACTGCGATGGAGTAGACATGATCAAAGACATTCCATCCATGACATATCTGTCGAGGTAGGGTTTATACAGGGCAATACTGTCTAACGTATTCTTTCTTTATTATAGAGCGTTCTGCGTGATTTTTTTTAGAAAGATTTAGCTACCAATTTTAGCCTGTCGAGCTATCAGATAGAAGCTGCCTAGTTAGCTAATTTCTCAGGCGTATCGTCTGCTATTTTAGAGGAAGCATTTTCATAAGATTATTTTTTTTAATTTCGAGAGGGTCATTATGTTAATAATAAACATGCGCACTGGTTCAGTTTCACTTCTTTGTTATTGATTGGTCATCCAGAGAAAACAAAATCCGGTTTCAACTCACGTGTTTGGGATAAAAAAATAAACCTGGGAAACCAAATACAAAAAACGAAATATTCATAAAGGAAATTCTGAGAATCAACGTCCCATTTGTCAATACTTCATAGCAGGACATAGCAACAAGACACGGAAACGGGCCTACCTTTCATAATTTGCATCGTCACTCCTTTCTGAGAGCGGCACGTGCTATGTGATTGATATTCTTGTGGGTGAGGAAAGGATTTAGGAAGAAAGAAAATGTGTCATGCGTTTCTTAGTAATGATAATGATGTAAATGAGTTTGTGATGAATAAATAAGATTTAAGATGGTCCAGACACCGGACAGTACAGTAAGGCCTCGATATACGAGTTAATTTGTTCCCGGAGATCGCTCGTAGAGCGAAAACTCGTAAAGCAGAGTAATAATTTCCCATACTAGCAATGTTATAAATCGTAATTCGTTCCCTGAAAAATATTTTACCTATAAAATTTATAATACTCGTAAATAAATGGCAATAAAATAACAGTAGAGTGTAAAGAATATTTTATGTAAAGTAAAAAGAATGTCAAAATCATTTAAAATAAAAAAATATTATTATAATCGTTTTCTGAATCACTTTCACTCACATTAGACTCGCGCAATACATCACTTGTAGACGCGATCGCCGATTCACAAGCACTCGTAGACGGACTTGTAGATTTCTTTTTAAAAAACAGATCTAGAGTTGTTTGCTTAGAAGAAGCTTTTTTTCGCTCTCTGTAAATTTCTGGATAACACGCAGAAGCATTTGTTATGGTAATTGAAACTTTTGCACTTCATTCAAAATTTGGATCTTCTGCTTGAAAAATAAAACTTGTAAACCCATTATGCTAATAATATTTTTGTCATTATAAACCGATGAGACATGATGTTGTGGCTAAGAAATATGAACCCACAATATGATGGAAACCATAGCCACCCATAATAAGGAGTACTGGTGGAATGTCCCAGTGAAAACGCCAATAAACATAAGAGACCCGGCATAATGATTTGGAAGAGAAAAGAGAAACAGTGTATTGTTGTTGAAATGAGCTGCCCTGCGGATGTTAACATGAAACTAAAGATCAGCGAAAAAGAAAATACCTATGCTGAACTATTGAGAAATCTACAGTCACTCTATCCAGGTTACAAGTTCAAGCTTATACCTGTAATTATTGGGTCACTGAGATATTTAACACTCTGCCTAAGTACTAATTTTGAGAAATTAGGTTTCACAAAACCAGAAAGGAGAAGGCTGATTCGAAGACTACTGATCCAATCCATCACGGGAACTGTAAAAATATGTAAATCTTTCCAGAAGTTTATCATTTAAGTATTGGGTTGTCCGGAAAGTTCGTACCGATTTATAGTAGCTTACTTTTCGACTTATTTGCCATGAAACCACCTCAATTCTGGGAAGAGGGTATTTTCAAGTTAAAGGAAAGATGGAGACGCATTGTGCAACAAAATGGTTCATATTTGGTTGATTAAAAATGTAATGGCAAGTATTTATTGACCTTTTTCTTTCCTTTAAAAAATGGCACGAACTTTCCGGACAACCCAATACATATGAGCATGTCTAGATATGCAAGTATATGCATGAAAATGCATACATAAAACAAAACATACAAATCTACATACATACATACATACATACATACATACATACATACAAAAATACTCTGTTGATGTTGTTAAAATTCCAATGAAGGAACCTTGGATCTAAGTTAGAAATTGGCTCTTTCTCTATTGGCAAGAAATCTGGAAATAAATCTGAATAATGACATATAGGCGCAGGCATGGCTTCCCAATCATATGATTACAGGTTCAGTTCTACTGCGAGGAACCTTGGGCAAATGTCTTCTACGGTAGCTTCGAGCCAACCAAAGCCTTGTGACTGGATTTGGTAGACAGAAATTGAAAGAAGCCCATCGTATATATAAATATGTGTGTGTGTGTGTTGTGTGTGTGTGTGTTGTGTGTGTGTGTGTGTGTGTGTGTGTGTGTGTGTGTGTGTGTTCTCGTGTCTGTGTTTGTCTTCCTATCACCGCTTGACAACCGGTGTTGGTGTGTTTACGATCCCGTAACTTGGCGGTTCGGCAAAAGAAACCGATAGAATAAGTACTAGGCTTAAGAAAGAAGTCCTGGGGTCAATTTGTTCGACTAAGACCCTTCAGGGCGGTGCTCTAGCATGGCCGCAGTCAAGTGACAGAAACACGTAAAAGAAAATGAAAAGAAAGTATATGCTCATATTTTGAGTTCTATTTTTCCTATTTGCATCACCATATATATATATATATATATATATATATATATATATATATATATATATATAGGAAGAAAAGAATGGATTAAACAATCCAGGCAGATATCAATAAAGCTCTCAGTTTTAAATAAATTTGGTTAATTACATTAAACAATCAGACACCAATAAATGCAAGTAGAATAAACATCGAAGGTAATTCCTCATGAATGACAAGAAGATCCAAATATCATTTAGAAGATTATCAAGAAATTCAAAGGATTAGACAACAAAAATACACATAGAAAAAAATCACATCTTTAATTGTAGAATTCACCTTACAATGCCGACATTTTTTTCTATTGTATTAACGTATTTTGATATAAAAAATATTGAAATTAATATTTTCGATTAGCTAAATTCAAAATGAACTAAGAAAATATCTCCAGTACACGAACGCATAGAAAAAGAACGTCAAGAAGCAATATAATCTAAGGAAAGTTATTTTTGCATTCAACTCTTGGCGACGTCAGTGGATAACGAAAGAATAAAAAATAAACGTATGAATTCTATGTTACGACAATTAGAAACATAGAGATTCTACGTCACGACAATTAGTTATCTATCTATTAAATATGCTAAACATTTTTAGAAGAATTATGGAAAGTACTTATAATTAAGAATTAAAATGTTTAAATGCCTTCCGAAATTTGTGACAACCTTTTATTGTAAAAGTACCATTATAATTTAATAATATTAATTTCTTCAAGGCAAAGATCACATGTAGAATTGCCAATATTGTACGATGGACCACTTTAAATCGTCGTTAATGTTCCTATCTTTCAACTCCCAAATGCATTTACTAAGATTTGTAGAATTACCTTTTCTTCTATACGTAAATGAATGAGAATTATTATGAAATCTAGATTTCCAAATTGTAGCACATTAACCTATTTACGATTCCATGTTATTACCTAACAGTGATACACTATATTTTCCCTTAAACACTGACTTTTTTAAAGGACAGACAATTTTGTTTTTATAATTATAGGGTATTTATTCACTCGGTTAAAAGAATTTCTGCTAGTCCTCCTCTCAGAATTAAGTGTTAAGTCTGGATTATTTGTATTATAATTAATATTAAAACTAGGTGTTGATTATATTATCAGAGTCAGGATTTTACTTAAAGAATAAAAATCTAGTTCAGCAAAATTATGATTAGAGTTAATTTCACAACGCGCACTATTAATTCTACCCTTGTTTACAGATTTTGAGTTGTTATACTCCCTAATTCTCCGTTTACTATGTGCTGCTATAATTTCAGGCAAATTTCTGGTGGTTGAATACGAAAATTTTATATGATGGCGATTAAATAATTTCCCATATTTACTTGAAGGAATTTACTGGCCGGAGGCACATAACCTCCTTGCTGATGGAAGTAAGAATACTGTATTGGTCAGCGAGGATATGAAGAAGAAAAAAACCCTTGAGACGAAATTCTTCTAAGCGAAAACCTTCTGGACATGATAGAGTTATCACCATTTAATGGTTCCAACTGTCTCCGAAAAGGTTCAATATATATACGCTTCCGTTCACTTGTTAGCAAGCAGAGAATATCTCGTCTCCAACACGAACTTTCTCTTGCGAAGGCAGCGACTTGATATTTCGCTTTTGGAATTTAGAAGACCACCGAGTCGAGCGTATGTTTCAGGCTCCTTGGCCAAGATGGCAAGTGTTTAGTGCATGTGTTTACGAGAAAAAAAATACCTCAATCAGTAAAGAGGTCATGTATCTCCGATTAAAGGCTCTGCTGAGTTGCCTGTATCGCTAAAAGCAATAATAGATGTGAAAACAATGGTTACTTTCTGACCGGCCATAACCAACGACTACATTAAATATTACTGCTCAAAACTTTTTGTAGCATGCGCTTTTATCGGACTTACAAACAATTGACTGATTTTATATATATATATATATATACACACACATATATACATACGTGAAAAACAAGGTAGAAAAATAGTACTCGAATACCAGAGGTGGAGTAATATATTTTCTTATTAAAGCTGCAAAATTATCACAGGACTGTTACTCAAAGTTTCAGTATTTAGTAATTATATATATAAACGAGGTGCGTTCAAAAATTATCCGACTTGTAAGCATAACAAAAAAAAAACAAAAATTATACATTTCACAAATTGTATTTAATCGCTTGCAAAACGCTCTCCTTGGTAGTTCATATACTTCTCCCAGCAGTTCTGTCACCCATAGAACGCCTTCTCTGGAATGTTATGACCCTCCGCTGTCGCTTTTCTCATAATTTCCTCTCGGGACTCAAATCGCCTCCTTTTCAGCATGGTTTTTCAGTGTGGAAAAGAACCAGCTGTCACATAGAGCAGGTTGGGAGAAGTGGTGTGTTGTTGTTGACCAGGAAAGCTTGGATTACGAGGAGCGTTCATGAAGTATCCGGCTTCATTCTTTTTCGTCGACACTCGTCATGCACTAATCTTCCGCTAATATGGAATGCACTAATCCTGTGCTTATTCCGACTTCGTGAGTAATTTCCTGGATTGTTAGACGTCGGTCTGCTATGACTATCCACCAAACCTTCTCAGTCGGCTCCTCATTTCGACTGCTGCGTGGCCTGCCTGAATATGCCTCACTCTCTCTCCCGAGGTGCGGCCATGTTTGAAGCGGTTGTACGACGCCTTGATCTGAGTTTTGTTCATGGCATCATTGCCAAAGGCCTGATGAATCTTCTGGATGATTTGCGCTTGATTATCACCAAACTTTTGATACAGTTTGATGCATTATCTTTGCTCGGGGCGTTCGGTCATCTTGCGTGAAGATATAAATCCAACGAGAGCGTACTACACGTGTGTACTTTAGGCGTAACAGCCAGGGACTAATGCAGCCTACCGGCACGAAAACCTTCTTGCTTTCGCAGGAAAGGTGATATCGCTTCCCACCCGAAGGATTTTGTTGCTCATGTGGCATTAGTTTTGGCGGGAAAAAATATAGCCGGATATCTTTTGAATGCACCATATATATATATATATATATATATATATATATATATATATATATATATATACATATATGCACATATATAGTAGAACTAGGTTTCAAAGAGAAAAATAAACTACACGTGGTAGATATATGGGGAAAGTAAGAAGAAAAAAGCGAAAATGCACATTGGATATAAAAAAATAAAGGCTTTTTTTTAATGAAAAGTAATGATAAATATGGTGCACCAGCATGACCGCAGCCACTTGGCTGAAACACATAAATAAATAAATAAATAAACTAGCAGAAATACCCGGCGTTGCCCGGGTTAAAGAGAATAATGAAATCTAAAAACGCCGTCTAGACTACGCATCATCTTTATATAGAGAGATGTATATACACACACGCACCCAAACACACGTATATATATGTATATCAATATAAATATATGCAAGTCAATGAAGTTTCGTAAAAGAAGGTGATCATGTACATACTTTCTTGCTGTTGTGATTATAACACCTCGTTGTAAACAATGTTCCTTGTTCTCCCTTGTGGAGCATATACAAATAGGTTTTTTGTTGCTGCCCACTCTTGAGCAGCCAACATACAGTTGTCCATGTGAGAAGCAGGGCTCTTCCAAGAGAAGACCAGCTACAGACAGTGTTTGACCCTGAGATTTGTTTATGGACAAATGTAAAAGGAATGTCTGCTCCTGATGGAGTAAGAGGAATTCTTGGAATAAAGATGTCATCCCCTTTTGCACATCCAGAAAGAATGGTAGCCTCGATAACGTGTGACATCATTTTCTTTATCACGAGTCGTGTTCCATTGCAAAATCTTGGTGGTTCCAGATTGCGGAGCAGCATAACAGGCGTTCCAACTTTAAGTGATAATATGTGGGGAGGTATTCCTGGAGGCTCCAACGAATTGAGAAATTCAGGAGGATAGTTCACCACTTCATTTGTATCTGGAACTGTATCAACAGACTTGTAAGTTTGAAGATTGCCGGGAAGAGAATGCATCAGGTGTTGATTAATTTTTGTAACAGCTACGTCTTTTGGAGCTAATATTGCTCTTTCACATAGCCAATTGTGATTTTGGTAGTTTTGTTTAAAGTTGGGAAAGACTTTGTGTTTGAGGTCATCTACATAATTAACAACAGAACAAAATGACCGGAGGTCTGCAACGAAATAATTTTACTCAACACTTTGTAAGTGAATCAGTGGAGGCAAAGATGTGTCTCATTTACTTGACAATTTATGCACCACATTGCAGAAATCACAATGTAAGTATATCTGAAAGGGTAGTCTTACACTGTTGTACCGTTGAATTACAAATAATGCTCATCTGTTATGTTCGGGTTAAAATTTCATCAACATCAAAAATATATGAATTTTCATGGAAGTTATGGCCGTTATGCAAAGAATATAATTTCCAAATTTCATAAAGATCCATTCAGTACTTTTGACGTAGTTTTGGATAAGAAAACAAATGACTAATGTGTGTGTTTGTGTGCATGTGTATGTGTGTGATGGGTGTATATATGTATAGATATCTGTATGCATGTATATATGTATAGATATCTGTATGCATGTATATATGTATATATGTGTACATATTACATGTACATCTATATATATATATATATATATATATATATATATATATATATATATATATATATATATATATATATATATATATATATATATATATATATATATATACACATCTACACATATGTATACATACACATGTATGGATATAGATCTATATATATATATATATATATATATATATATATATATATATATATATATATATATATATATATATATATATATATTATTTTGTTTAAGAGAGTTCCAACACTGTCTGTTTTTTATGTTTTATTTATATTCCTGCAGAACTAATGTGGGGTATAGAATATGGAATATACAATATATAATATAATATACAATATACAATATAAAATAAAATAAAATAGTGCATTACCTGTCTGGCCAACGTACAATTCTTCACAATTAGGGCATTTGATGCAGTAGATTAGATTTCTACTTTTGCAGTTCATGTTCGGGAAAATATTCACCAATGCGAACATGAACTGCAAAAGTAGAAATCTAATCTACTGCACCAAATGCCCTAATTGTGAAGAATTGTACGTTGGCCAGACAGGTAATGCACTATCGGAACGCTCACGGATTAAAAACCCAGAAGTCCGCCAAATACCACTGAGTAACCATCTAGCAACATGTGGTCATCAAACTTTTATTATATTTCCATTCCATAAACTTTACAACCGGAATGAAATTGAAAGAAAATGCAAAGAAAAGGACTTTATTAAGAAATTCAAACCCACTCTTAACAAACAATGATTAAATCCATCTTACTTGGGGTTTAAAAATCTTATCCCTGTAACCAAAACACAAAAAATCTCTCAGATATCATCATTTCTATAAATAGATTTGGCATCATTTCTAAGAACAGCCAAACACCTACTGGGGTTTAAAAATCTTATCCCTACAACCCACACAAAACAATAAATTAAAATATCATCATTTCTAAAAATAGATTTGACATCAATTCTAAAAATAGCCAAACACCTACTGCTGCCGTCCAAAGGAATTGGTATAAAAGACAGAAAACCAGCCCATTTATTACAGTCTGTTAAAGTCTGTCATACCGGCCATGACGAAGGGAAATAGCCCTGAAACTCGAGTCGCCTTTATATATTTATATATATTTATATATATATATTTATATATTTGATCCTTTATATTGAACACTCAATATTTCATCTACATTCAATACTTTCTTTCATGGTGCCATCCATTTTTATTTTATTTTATTTTATATTGTATATTGTATATTATATTATATATTGTATATTCCATATTCTATACCCCACATTAGTTCTGCAGGAATATAAATAAAACATAAAAAACAGACAGTGTTGGAACTCTCTTAAACAAAATAATATATTCCTCTATACACAATCATACAAAAACCCCCACCTTTTTTGTATTTATTTTTACTCGCATATATATATATATATATATATATATATATATATATATATATATATATATATACATATACGTGTACATATACATCTATATGTATACATATACATCTCTCTCTCTCTCTGAAAGTATCTGTCATTACAGTATCGAAATGGTGTACATATACATCTATATGTATACATATACATCTCTCTCTCTCTCTTTTTCTCTCTTTCTCTCTCTCTCTGAAAGTATCTGTCATTACAGTATCGAAATGGTGTACATATACATGTATATGTATACATATACATCTCTCTCTCTCTCTCTTTCTGTCTCTCTCTTTCTCTCTCTGTGAAAGTATCTGTCATTACAGTATCGAAATGTGATTGTTTCAGTTAGTGGAATAGTTTCATTTTTAAAGTGAAAGTATTTGACATGAGTGTTTTTGTTTCACTTTTGACACGTAATACTTAAATAGTGGAAGAGATATTATGTTGCCGTGTGCTCGAACTCTGCAAGAAATTAAAAAAATTTTTAACTAAAACACAACTGGAACCCTAAGTAAGGCATGTGTAAAATTTGAATGAAATCGGTTGCGTAGTTCTCGAGTTTTAGGGATTCACACACACAAACAGACAGACAGACAGACAGACAGACACACATTCTCATTTTTATATATATAGATTAGGTGAACTGTGGTAGAATTAAGAGGAATGAAAGTCATTATTTTGAATTGTTAAAGAGATTCAAAGTCATACCGGTTTCGTCAGTTGCTGTTCACTGGCTTTGAATGTGTGTACGTGTGTGTGTGTGTGTGTGTGTGTGTGTGTGTGTGTGCGCGCGCGTTTATGTGTGTATATAAATGAATATGTATATATATATATATATATATATATATATATATATATATATATATATATATATATTCATATATATACATATACATATCTATATATATGCATACAGATATACATATACATATCTATATATATGCATACAGATACACACACACATATATATGTATACATACATACATACATACATACATACATACATATATATATATATATATATATATATATATATATATATATATATATATATATATATATATATATATATATATATATATATATATATATATATATATATATATATATACTACAAAGAATATATATACATGTATACACACATATATGTACATACTTACATCTACATGTGTATATATATATATGCATATCAGGGTACAGGACGTTAGAACAATGAACTACAGACAACGGAACGAACACATAGGAAAACGGAAAGCCAATATATATATATATATATACATGCATACATACACACACACATAATACATACATACATACATACATACATACATACATAATACATACATACATACAGACAGACAGACAGATAGATAGATAATTTCCTGGATTGTTGTGGACAAAACTCAGATAAAAAAAATGATACAACCGGCTGCAATGAAAGCCGCACCTCAGTGGAGAGTGAAGAGTACTCAAGCAGGTCAGCCAGCAGCCGAAATGAGGAGCCAGTTGAGGTTTGGCGGATAGTCATAGCAGACTGACGTCTAACAAACCAGGACATTATATATCTACTTATATGTATATTCTTTTATTTTTTAAACATTTTTCAGTCATTTGACTGCGGCCATGCTGGAGCACCCCCTTTAGTCGAACAAATCGACCCCAGGACTTATTCTTTGTAAGCCTAGTACTTATTCTGCCGATCTTTTATGTCGAACTGCTAAGTTACGGGGGCGTAAGTACACCGACATCAGTTGTCAAGCGATGGAAAGGCGACAAACACACACACACACGCAAATACACACACACACATATACGATGGGATTCTTTTAGTTTTCGTCTATCAAATCCATATGTATGTACATGTAGATAGGTAGATAGATAGGTACATAGGTAATACGTACAGACAAGCACACACACATATACACACATACATAAAAGAAGACTGAACACATGACCATACAAACACACGCGCACTTCACACACACACACACACACACACACACACACACACTCACAAGGGCACATATGGAGACACATCCATGCATAACAGACGCACGTACACAATCACACAAATCCATACGCATAGACACTCAAACACACACACTCAAACACACACATACACATGAACACACAAACACATGAATATGCAGAATACATACACACAAACGTACACACACGCATACATATATATATATATATATATATATATATATATATATATATATATATATATATATATATATGCATTTCACACATACATACACACTTTGCGACAAGCATTTCTTCTCCAGTCTTATTTTCCGTTTCATGTGGGAAACGAAAAAGTCGATTAACTCGAGACTGGAGATGACCATACTTGTTGCAATTCCTTTCCCTCTCGTCTTCCATACAACCTCTTTCGCAACAGCAACTACCGAGAGAAAACAGGCTCGCTCTTCCTATTGAGGGAGGGCGGCGGAACGATCTTAATTACAGATTCGCTCGACAGTTGTACTCTTCTCGAATGCGACAGCAGGTGTTCGACATAAGCCCAGAGTTCAGTCACCTTGGGGCATTGCACAATCGCGTGCAGGACAGTCTCACTGTCCTGCTCGCATCTTGCACAAACCGACGAAGGCGCACACCAATGTCTAAAGAGCTTATCTCGAACCGGTAAAGCTCCTCTGTAACATTGCCAGACCAGGGACTTTTGGTAATTATCCATAGGCCCCAGCCCGAATGTTCTTTGGAATAGGTTGGCCAGTTGATCTTCGTCGAAGCCTAGGGTTTCTCCCCGGACGTCGTTACGCTTGAACTCTACTAACCCTCTATAGAAGAACGACGTAGTACCCCCACCACGGACGCTGCCCGACTGGGAGAGAAGCATGCTACACGCCCAACCTTGGTATACGCTTGATCTATGGGTCCAGTTCGGTAAACGATGTGAACTGTGGAAATAACAGCTTGACGAACGGAGACCACACCTGCTCACCGTCCAGGTAAAGCCAGAGGTACCTAAGCCTCAGCGCATGTCTGCGCATTTTTAGCCACGGCATCCCTAGCCCACCCTCCAGCGACTTTTGGCAGCTGATAGAGCGCCTTACAAGAGGTCTGCTGCCCCTCAACAAAAAGCGAAAGAGCTTGCGTTCCAGCTTGTTCAGCCACGATTCGGGGCAAAGCACGACGGTCAGGCGGTAAGTGATTACAGAGGCGATAAACACCTCTGCAACCTCCGCCCTCCATTTCAAGGACATTACTGAACACTCATTTGTCGTTTATGACAAGAGAATTTATCATATATATGTGTATATATATTTCACTTGTATTTGTATATGTGTATATATTTTATATGTATATGTATCTATGAATATGTTTTATATATATATATATATATATATATATATATATATGTAAGGGACGACCGTGCGAACTCAAAAAGGAGAAATGGTGACGAATGGAAGAAACAGAGGACTCCTTTTATTTAAACGCGTCACACGGTCGAACACACAAATATATATATCAATGGATGATATACATAATATGTTATGCGACGATAACATAGATGACCAGTAATGAAAGACCACAACCGTATTAGATGAATAACAGAGATATTTATTATGGCGTTAAAGTGTATGTCTGTGTGAGAGTGTGAATGCGACATATAAGAACATAATCAAAGACAGGCCGTCATACAAAGAAAAGTGTGTATGTGAGTGATACATGTGTGAGTTATTACAGCAGATAGAAAGAGTCAGTAAATGACACGTGAGCAATTAGACCAGTTCGTTAGTACACTATAGGAAAAGTTCTGTATGTGAAAGTGAGGAGAGGCTGAGTGTGGCAGTGCTGATCACTAGTTGTGATGTCGTGGCATCGATGCCGGGCCGTGATTCTTGTTATACAGATGTTCGTCGCTGGCTGAGAATTTCTTGTCTGTTTAAGAACTCTTGTCTGTTTATTTACCGTGGTGAAGCTGAGTCACCTAACAGAATCGAAGAGAGAGATATGCCGCGGTAGTTTGGTGTGGTGTACATAGTAAGTCGTGTTGACGCTGGTGGAGATTGATGCTCGGTAGTAGTAATCGTGTTGGTCATGACGATGATGCTGGATAGTAGTCGTAGACTCTTGTTGCTGATGTGGCGACGGCGGTGGTCATCGTTGGCTGGACGAAGCTGTTGAAGTGGTCGCTGGAACTGCTGCTGCTGTCGTGTGGTACACGGAACAGTTCTCAAAGAGAAACTGGACCGAGACAAATTTGGCCGCCGAGTTAAAGCTATTTATAACAAACCATTGGCTCTCCAGATGGTAGAAATATACTCTATCACGTGACCTTATTAGGGGCCGTGATTGGTCAGTTTGCGTTCTGGCGGGAACGGTTCGAAGAAGTTGCCGATTCGAATAATGATCAGTCACATGATGACAAGGTTAATGTTTTCCCCTACGTTCGCGTTTGTTTATATTTAAAGGAAG
Organism: Octopus bimaculoides; assembly: GCF_046866305.1. Classification (NCBI taxonomy): domain Eukaryota; kingdom Metazoa; phylum Mollusca; class Cephalopoda; order Octopoda; family Octopodidae; genus Octopus; species Octopus bimaculoides. Next base: position 10,927,817 of record NC_142949.1, read on the forward strand.
ATTGTATGTAATGGCGATAGTAGTTTGTATCTAATGGCGGGAGGTAGTTTCACTACACACACACACACACACACATATATATATATATATATATATATATATATATATATGCATATGTTATTTTATGCATATGTATATTTATATATGCATATGTTATTTTATACATATGTATATATATATATATATATATATATATATATATATATATATATATATATATATATATATATATATATATATATATATATATAAGCAATGTTAATTCTCTAAATGAAGTATTAACAGTAACTGCACGATAAAGTGTAGTATATTGCCACTTAAGTGTGGCTGACCCCTAGGGGTGGATGTTACTGTTGCTTTTAGCCCCAGGAGGACATCTCCTCCAGCTGGCTTATCGACACACGACTGTGTCCTGTTTGCCAAGGGAGTTATCCCTCTCACCTCGACCAGCAGCACGAACGTATCCGGATTTCAGGGTTATTTCCCTTCGTCGGCGTTCGACAGCTGATGACCTTGGTGAGAGAGACAAAAACCTGGCAAACCTTATATCTTATTTAAAAGTTCTTATACATTTATAAACATAATTAAGGGATCAGCAAACATTTGCTTCACCACATACCGAAGTTCAGAAATAGCAGCTAAAAAAGTTGAGACTCCAACAGATAGCATTACTTGGAACTCACAAAGGCAAAAACAAGAAGAAAAAACAATGAAAACTAACCATTCGAAGTTAATCATATATATATATATATATATATATATATATATATATATATATATATATATATATATATATATATATATTTATATATATATATATATTTATATATATATATATATTTATATATATATATGATTAACTTCGAATGGTTAGTTTTCATTGTTTTTTCTTCTTGTTTTTGCCTTTGTGAGTTACAAGTAATGCTATCTGTTGGAGTCTCATATATATATATATATATATATATATATATATATATATATATATATGTGTGTGTGTGTGTGTATTTACTATGTTTATATGTATATGCATATATATATGTATATAGGAGCCGGTTTCCAACAAAGATACAAGGCTCCATCTTTGAGATGTAGTTAACACAGACAAATTAACATTTGGAACTTGAGAAAAGTCTTGCATATTTTTACTGTTCCACTCACAGATTGCACTTGTAATGTACGAATTAGCCGGTTGATTTCTCTTTCTGAAAATATCAGCTTATACAAATTCTCCTTTCAGTATTTACCAACAAAACCTAATGCTCCAATTACGACAGTACATACTTTTACCCCTCTGTCCCAAGCAACAATATCCGGCCTGTTATGTTTACATTTGACAGAAGTTTTGATGGGAATATTCCACCAGTCTTTCTTGAGTTTGGTGTTTATGTATGTATGTATGTATGTATGTATGTATGTATGTATGTATGTATGTATGTATGTCTATAAATACGTACGTATATATGTATGAAATGTATTTATGTATGCATTCCTGTAAGTGTGCGTAGGTTGTGTAGTAGTAGTATTAGTACCTGTTCTACCAGTTTATTGAAACATTTACAGCATGGAGTAATCGTAGCAGCAATAGAAGATCAAAGGACATATACACCCACTTGCTATTCCCTTATTTCATTAATACAGTCTTTTATGAAGTATTAAACTGCATTTTGAGCACATCACCCTGACCTTGTCCTTGATACGGTGTCACAGCGTTCCTATAAAAAATTGTATTACAAACATAAAAATAGCAGCTTTGTAGAATGAAAAGCGACGAAATATGTTGTTTGGTCGATATTGTTTATTCTATGTTTATAAATTCCATTCAAGGATTATTGTTTTTATTACTTTATTCATTCTACATTATATCGGTACAATTCGAAGCAACCCCCAAAAACTGGCGATTCTCAACTGCGAAGGGACGTCGAGTAAACCGACAACTACAGTATATTATCATTAATAGTTTAACCTTAAAAAGTGTGGTGGAAAAGTATATATTGCCACGAAAAATGCCCTAAAAAATCGCGGACGATATTTACGATTCCGCGAATATCCGGGACCGAGAATGCTGAGCAGCAAATAAGCGGGGCTACACTGCATATACATACATACATATATATATATATATATATATATATATATATATATATATATATATATATATATATATATATATATATATATATATATATATATATATAACGAATAAGGAGAAAATGGAGAGGTAATTAATAGAATATTATTTATTAATTATGAAATATGACAACATTTCTGACAGCTGTTTCAATTCACCAGTCTTTAGATAATTTATAAAATTAAAATCAGAAGATGAATCTCTTCATAGGTAGTAATGATATACCGATTAGAAATACATGTTGAGATAACGGCTACAAACCGTTAACTGATAGCATATTTACAAAAAGAGGCGGTTAAAGAAGGCATCAATCCAACATAGGGGAAGAAGGTATTGTGTATTTTATGTCTTTAATATATGTTCATATATTACCCTCAAATAATCTCAACATTATTGTCTTGAAAATTTGCATAAATCCAGATTCATTGAATATTTACAAACTGAAGCTACTTCTTAGTACGATCATACTTTTGCAATGTCATTACATAATTAAATCATAATTAACTATGCATAACACACTTCCCGAAACAATTATTAAATTACGTCGGAGCAACAATATGTTTTCACTTTCATTTTCAGTGATACTATATACACTTATATGAAAGGATAGTGATCCTTTCCAAGTCTTATAGACTCATAGGGCCAGTTTCGCGGTTTCTGTGGCCTATGTATTTCCCCTGTGGGCGGGACGCCAGTCTCTTGCAGGATTACTCATTTTTTCGGTGATACTTATGCTTAGCTAATAGATTCAGAATAATAATGTAGCTTTTACTGTTCGCAATAATCGCCATACACAACACGACAGATCTTGTATGTACGATATGTGGCTGGAATATAATTTTCACGGATTGAAGCCAAATGATTTTCTCTCAGACTTCAAAGGTCAGGTAAAACAGATGTCGCTGAAGATGATGTTAGAATTTGTTTATAAGAAACAGGGAATGACTCTGGATTAGCAAGGCAAGTATTAAGAGAAGAGATAACGAGGATGATGAAGAAGAGGAACCATTGTGACGGAAAGCCAAACTGTTTAATTGAATACCAATGACTTATAGGACACCGTATTTCGTTATGCAACCATAATATACTATAAAGTATATTAAACGTTTTTATAAGCCAATATCATGTTCTACTGCGTTAGCAGTGTTACTACATCTCTTGTTAAGGTTATCTCTATAGATTTTCTATTGAAATTACAGCCATTTGTAACAACAATTCATATTTGAATACGCCTGATGTAAATAACAATGAAACTGAAAAATGGGTAACGGGTATATATGACATGTTTCAGGAGATTTTGTTCTTTCCATTCGTGCCCATCCAACTTATTAACTATCTGCGAACATGTTGTTTAAATAACCACTAAATAAAGCAGTGTAACACAATTGGATACACCATTTCTACATGTTAAATACATTCCTGGAAGCTGGTGCATAAATATTAATGATGTGTAGGGTTATCGTATTTCGTTAGGCAACCACGATATACTACAAAGTATATTAAACGTTTTTGTATATATATAATATTAATTGTAGGAGATGGATTTCGTATTAGATTTTTATTAGGTACAACATATGTTTCGACCCATCAGTCAGGGTCTCTTCAGTTACATTGATTAGGAAGTTTCACTACAGAATTTTAGTGTCGGCTGGCTTGTTGTTATATGACCATCAACTTAGGGAATGAATAAAAGCAAATAATATTATAGAAACGCAAAATATTCAAATATAAACGTGGAAATCGTGCGTTCCAGTTTAGATAAAATGATCTAATCAGCTTTCGCTGTCATATATATATATATATATATATATATATATATATATATATATATATATATATATATATATATATATATATATATATACATATATACATACATATATACGCACACATACATACACATACATATTAATGATTATCAAAGAGTGTATGTATGTTCAAAGGTTATTAAATGGTTACTAACAATATGTACAGGTGGTTATTAATGTAAGGTAATAGGGGCAACAATAATTAGAGATGTAATGTTTATAGTCATTATTATTAGTAGTTTAGTTAAGTAAATATTTGGGAGGAAGAGAATTATATTAGCGAGCTTCAAAAGTTTATACAAATTCTTCAGTGAGAGACACATCTTAATGTCAAACAGTTATTAATGTTTATATTATATTATATTATACAGCATATTTATGCTATTCTAAGATTTAATTATATATTTATTAATTACTTAAATTTAGAGAACACATATTTTCCCACGTGAATATAAGAAATAATTGTCTCTTTTCGTAAGTTAAGTAGGATATTATTGGCAGTGAGTATTTTAAATGTTTCTTCTATGCACAAGTTGCATTTCTTCTCATTAATTTTGTAAGCCGTTGCAGAAGCAAGATTATCCCATTTAGTTTCAAATTCATTATTATCCTTCTATTCCCAAATAAACTTACTTAATCCAGTGGAGTTAATTTTTTGTTTATTTTTAAAAGTTAGGAGATGGTTAGCTACGCGGGTCTTTACTTTATTTTCGGTTGAACCTAAATAAAAAAAAATTTCCCAGAGCTTCAACTGGGCATTGATAAACTACATTTCTTCTCTTACATGAATTCTTAAATTTACAATTCGATTTAACTTTGCAGTCACAATATCCATTAACGTTTTTATGCGTGTATTTATTGGAGGAATTTATATTAAGGGAATTAGTATGGGTTACTTCCCTTCCATCACAGGGGATTATATGGCCGTTATCATTAAATTTGGTGCAGTTTGGGAGGCTTGGTTTAAGTTTAGGAGAATTAGTAGAATTGTCATGGTTGTTTCTATTGGTGTAGAATTTATTTACTTTTATTTACTTTTCTGTCGTTAATTGATGATATAATTGTAAACAAATTAGGAGTTAGGCTAAAACCAATGTGGACATTTTTGTGGTTTACAATTTAATTGTATCTATTGTCGATGTTAAAATGTTTATGAATGGCCCTAAATATGGATTTGACGATGCTATTTTTAATTTGCATTGCATTTGAAATATTTAACCAAATCTTATTAGATTCATCGAGACGATTATTGTTTATAGGTATTTCATAATCCCTTTTAGATTTATTAGAGCTAATAAAAGGAGTGTGTGGTTTAATATTATTATTCAGAACATTATGTGGATTAACAGTGGTGCTGGTATTTGAGGTGATTATTTGATTATTCATATCATCATATTTATTAATTGTACTTTTTATTATTATAGAGATAATTATAATTGTTAATTGATTGTTTCATTTTAATCATAGCTTTATAAGATAATTTAATATTAATTTTTTCTATATTGTGTTTACTATTGTGAGGTTGATTCTTATTAATTTTGGGTTTATTATCATTATCACTTGCTGGTTTATTAATAGGTGAATTACTAATTCTACATTTATTTTTACTTCTATTTCTAGCTACAGTGGTATTACAAAACTTTATTTTTTGGCTTGTAATTAGTTCTATCGTATTTATTAATACTGTTTTGTCGATGTTTTTTTTTATTTTGTCTCTATATCCAGCGTTTGCTAAAATTATGTTATAGTCATCCGCATGTTTATTAAATATTTCCTCATCAGACGATAAATATGTTAGTCTCTTTCTAATGTTGGAAGCTAATGTGTTTTTAATTGATCTTGGATGATTACTTTGGAAATTAATGTAGCTTAAATTGGAATTTAATTTACGGAAAGGTTCATGCATACCAGTTATGAGATTGAAATTAACATCTAAAAAGTTAACTGAGTTATTATCTTCTTCAATAGAGATAGAAAGTCCGTGTCTTTTGAAAAATTTATAAAATCTTTTCCAAAATAATTCCAGTTTTCTATTACATGTATTTTTGATGACAAAAAGTGCATCATCCCTATATAATCCACCCCTAATTTCCAGAAATTCTTCATGCAAGTCATAGAAGAGTTAAAGTCCAACAAGATATGTCACTTGGGCAGAGTCTGTGGCACCCATTGTGATATCAAAGCAATTAATGTATCTTTTCATGTCCAAAATTTATTGTCAGAGTTGATTATAGATTTACGGGCTAACATTAATTTCATTCATATTAAGGTTAGTATATTTTTTCCAAAAGGAGGTGTACTTTTTAGTACAATAGGGTTGATGGAGGAATAATAATTGTCAATGTCTATTTGTAAGAATTTATATTTATCCTTATTTTGTATGTTATTGAACCAACTAATAGCTTCCTGAGTGTTAGACCATAGTTCAAGGGATATTTTATTTCCAAGTATGGACATACATTTATCTGGAATTATTTTGCTTAACCTACCTAAGTCTGACTTTCCAGGGCATATTAATCTAGCTTTAGGGTTGGTTTAGAAGTTGTCTTTATGGGCTTTTAATATTATCCGAAGTCTAATAGATATAAACGGTTCAGTTCTATCATCGATACGAAGTTCAGACATAATCTTTTTTGCATCTAAATGAATTGTTCTAAGTACATCTTTGTTTACTATTTTGTATTTTTTGTGATTTCATTTTTTGGTACATCATGATACACATCGATGTTAAGGTTATATGCACAATATTTCCGTCCTTGGTTTTTAGATTTCGTGATAAATACTTGAGTTTTCTCTGGTGTGTATTTCTTCTGAGTGTTTGATAAATTTAGTATTTTTGATAATGGTCCATAATTCCTGTTCAAATGCTTCAAGGTGGTGATTAGGTTGCGGGATTTTCTTGGTTTTTAAGTTTCTAGATATTTTCTCCATTTCTCTAATGGTGTTTATATTATGTGTATCTTATTTATTGACAAAATACAAGGCTCTCCATCTGAGTCTGTGGATGAATTCATTGGTTTTAGATATTAGTTTCTTCGTTTAAACATTCTTAGGTGGTATACTCGCTCTCTCTCTTTTACTTGTTTCAGTCATTTGACTGCGGCCATGCTGGAGCACCGCCTTTAGTCGAGCAAATCGACCCCAGGACTTATTCTTTGTAAGTCTAGTACTTATTCTATCGGTCTCTTTTTGCCGAACCGCTAAGTTACGGGGACGTAAACACACCAGCATCGGTTGTCAAGCGATGGTGGGAGGACAAACACAGACACACATACATATATATATACATATATACGACGGGCTTCTTTCAGTTTCCGTCTACCAAATCCACTCACAAGGCTTATATATATATATAGTGTGTATATGTGTGTGCGTATGTGTGACTGTTGGTGATTTGCGAAAACTAGAGTGAAGCTAGCATACTTCTCTGGATGTACAACGTTAGTGCGCAGTTATGTTTAGAGAACAGCTAGTGTCGATTTGTTCGACTAAAACCCTTCGAGCCGGTGCCCCAGCATGGCCGAAGTTCAGTGACTGAAACAAATAAAAGGGTAACAGATAAATGGCAAAAGTTCTTACTGACTGGCCGTCCAAACCGGTTTGGCTAACTTTATTCTTGTTACGGTGTAATTTTAAACATAAAAGATTATTTATTAATTCTAGTTAAGGTATAAACCAGAAATATTTGCTGATTTGGGGTGGGGGTAGGGGATAATGATGATGAAGAAGAGGAGGAGGAGGAGGAATGTGAAAACGCATAGTTCGTTGATGTTTGTTTAGTATCCTCTAATTCAGGGGCAGGGAACTCCCCGCCCGCGGGCCCATTTTATTGTGCCCGTAGGTTTGTATACTCGTATGTACAAAGTATAGTAAATTTTTCGATTACAAAATTTATGCAATACTCGTAAACGTTTCAACTACGACTTGAAACGTTTAGACTCGAACAGAAAATCGTCTGACAATTGCCATCTGAATGGAAATTTTGTTTTCACTATGAAACACATATTGCTAAGTTTGTACCAGCCCCTTGAGACCCAACTACACTCTATCTGAAAACTATAGAATACCTCATAAGTAATGTAAACGTCTTACATTCAGTGGCGGCATTAATGAAGATGTTACGTGTTAATTTAATGCGTTAAACTTATCTTTATTAATGTGTCTCGAATTATACATAGATATATACAAGTTCTACACAGATATAAGAGTTAGAACTTGTGATCCCGCTGCAGACCCTTTTTTGTCCGCCGCACTAAAAAGTTTCTTCACCACTGCTCTACTTGCAGCAGCAAGAATTGGTTCCCATACTTCTGGCGGTTGTGTGAACTTCAAGTTTAAAAAACACAAACAAACCATCGCCATCCTTTGTTCCCCTTATATAGTGACGTTGATACTTTTGTGTTTGCCGAGCAGAATTAAATATTCTCAATGTCTTCAATAATGCTAAAACAAAAATCAAAAACATTGGAATGTGATGCCATCTGTAGACTAACATAATCTTAATGCAATCAATTTCTTTTATCTATTATCCATTAGTCAGTCATTAATCTACTTAGTCATTAGTCAAGTTATCTATTTAGTCATTAGTCAAGTCATCCATTCATCTTGTAGTCAGTAGGTAGGTTGTTCATTATTCTATTTATTCATTAGTCTAGTTAATAATTAGTTAAGTTAGTCATTAGTCTAGATATCCATTATTCTATTTATCCTTTAGTCGAGTTAGTCTTTAGGTTGTTATTCATTATTCATTTTATCCTTTAGTCTAGTTAGTAATTAGTCAAGTTAGTCATTAGTCTAGATATCCATTATTCTATTTATCCTTTAGTCGAGTAAGTCTTTAGGTTGTTATTCATTATGCTTTTTATCCATTAGTCTAGTTAGTAATTAGTCAAGTTGGCCATTTGTCTAGTTAGTCATCAGTCTAGATATCCATTAGTTGAGTTAGTCATTAGGTAGTTATTCATTATTCTATTGGATTTTAGAAGGCAACTTAGCTGGCAGAATCGTTAGCACGCCTGGGGAAAAACGCTTAGCGGCATTTCGTCAGTCTTGACGTTCTGAGTTCAAATTCCGCCAGGTTCGGTTTTGTCTTTTACTCTTTTGGGGTCGATAAAATCGAGTACTGGAGCCGCTGTAATCGATTTATACCCACCCCCAGATTTCAGACCTTGTGCCTTTTGGTGAAAGGATTCTATTTGTCTTGTTAGTTATTGATGAAGTTAACCATTGACCGAATTAGTCGTTAGTCAAGTGTGTCATTAGTCAAGTTAGTCGTTTGTCGTCGGAAAGAAATTGTTGTCACGCATATGTTAGTCTAATGTAGAGGTATTTCTCGAAACGAAGTGGAAAGTTTATTTTTTCTCCTAATGAAAACATTGATGACAGGATTTGTTTTCATGTGACAATCATATGATGACGGTTCACAAAGCCGTTTGTAGTAAGCAGACAAAAAAAAATTGCAAACAGCCATACAAACCCTCACTCACTGACTCAGACATGCGTGTACACAGGTACCCACCCAAACAACCACTCGCACAAGCACGTTTATACACACGCGCTGGGATTTCACACATTCATCTGTCCATACATCATACACACACACCGTGACTCATAGACACACGCACACATGCAAAATTTATACAGACACACGCTCTTTCACCTCTCTCGTTCCCTCTTTTTTCTCTCCCACACAAACACGGACTCACACACATGCATCCAACTATACAAAGATTTGCACAGACACACTGGGACTTTCACATACGCACACACATAAACACACACACTCGCACACACTCTGTCTGTCTCTCTCTCACACACATACTCTCTCTCTCTCTCTCTTACGTACACACATGCATCCACCTACATCAATACCCACCGTCATACACACAAAAATTCGCACACACAAACACAGGGACCCACCAGCAATACTCACGCACACACACACAGGAACTGACACACACACACACACACATGCAAGTTCATACGTGGATGTTTATACAATAACAACTTGAACATATTTGGTGCTGGCCTATATTTTACGTTTGTCATTATTTTCTTGGGCAGTCTGTTAAATGGCTAGGATCAAGGACATATGGTGTTCTAGTTTTAGTTCATAGCCAGTCTTGATCGAATAGATCAAAGACAACCCATATGTGGCCATCACGTCTTTTGACTACTTCCTGGTGTCAGGGATATTACTCAAGTAGAGCTTAAAGGTCATCAACAAAAACAGAGTGGGGACCATTAATGAGAACATAAATCATCATCATCCTCATCATCGTCGTTTAACGTCTGCTTTCCATGCTGGCATGGGTTGGACGATTTGACTGAGGACTGGTGAAACCAGATGGCTACACCAGGCTCCAATCTGATTTGGCAGAGTTTCTACAGCTAGATGCCCTTCCTAATGCCAACCACTCCGAGAGTGTAGTGGGTGCTTTTACGTGCCACTGGCACGAAGGCCAGTCAGGCGGTACTGGCAACGGCCACGCTCAAAATGGTGTATTTTACGTGCTACCCGCACAAGAGCCAGTCCAGGGGCACTGGCAACGATTTCGCTCGAAAGTCCTTACACATGCCACGGGCACAAGTGCCAGAGAGGCGACGCTGGGCACAGGTGCCATCACAATTTCGCTTTCGCTTGCCCCAACAGGTCTTTGCAAGCCGAGTTTTGTGTCCAATGAACGAGACGACGTTGGCATGGGTGCCAGTCGTCGAATTTAGTTCGATTTCGATTTCACTTGCCTCAACAGGTTTTCACAAGCAAGCGGAGTTTAGTGTCCAATGAACAAAAGGTACACATAAGTGGGCTGGCTTTATCTGTAGGTCCTACAGATGAAATAGATTTGTATTTTGGGCTTACCGAGGGTTCACTGCCAGGATATATGCATGTATATATGTATGTGTGTGTGCGCGCGCACATGTATGTATTTGTCTGTGTGTTTATGTGTGTTTGTGTGTACCAGTGTTTCGAAATTCCTCTCTCTTTATGTCAACTATTTAACCATACAATTCAGTGTTGGTGTGTGTATATGTCTATATTTGTGTGTGAGTATGTGTTTGTGTATTTGTGTATATGTTTATGTGTGTATGTGTTTACTACTCTGTATATGATTACCTCAAATGTGCCCTCTGCAGGAGCTAGCCTGAATGCTGCCCAAAGGGCGGCTTCAATGCTAGTATAAAATAAATACCAGTGCTGAACTTCATTTGAAAATGATACCTCAACATACATACACAGTCTAGTGACTAAAACCCAGCAACATACTTGGCTTATTTATAGAATAGGGTTACATTGACTTAATTATTAAAAGAGATAAACCCTTTTTCACTCCAGATTAATTATGTAACATTAAAATCACTGACACATATTAAAGTAATAAACCAAGATTTAAGAAAGACATTTCATTATTAACAAGGAATGCTTACGTAATCTGTTTTTCACACATGAATTAACCTGTTTATTTTTGCTTCATGGTACCCTACTCAAAATGAATTATTTAACAACACCTTTTCCTAGATCCCTTTCATATCTTGACCCAGTTAATGACAACACTTTTTAAAATTATTTTTCCATTATTCTTTCATATCAAAATTAGTGAACTGTAACACCATTGAGCACATGTCTTCGTATAGACTTATTTTCTGATTGTGAGACTGATAAGAGAACATTTATTATTCTCCATGCTGAAATCTTTGTTCATGTAAAGCAGTTTGTTTGAGCAGCACCATTTTTTTCTGAGTGATGTTTATATGTAAGGGGGCCAAAGATGCATGCACCCATGTTCATTCCACAAGCACATATACTCTCAGCAAAATTCTGGGGCAGAATTAGAGTGATATGACCTGATAGAAGCGTGTGACAAAACTATACTTTTTGAATTATGGGTACATTCCACCTGGTAGTGGAATGTACCCATAATTCCATGTATATGTTTACCGGTGTTTACCGGTGTTTATTCATGTATATATTTACTGGTGTTTCGAAGTGCCTCTCTCTTTATGTCAACTATTTAACCATGCAATTCAATAAATAGTGATCAATAGTTCAATATATATCAACACATGCACTACATGGACCCATCGTCATTGTGGTATCCTGGAATCACTGGTTGTTTCAGTTCTTACAACATACACCCTCATCTAGGCAACCTGGCCCAGATTAATCAAGGCCAGGCATGGACCACAAGCGCCATTCTACTGACCCCCACCAATCACCATATCGATCTAGCTCAGTGTTTCTCAATCAATTCACAATGTTTAAATCAACTTGAGGCTATGAAAAACATCATTTGCCCAAGGTGCTATGCAGAAAGAATGAACTTGGGACCTCATGATTGCAAAGCAAAATTTTTAACCATTCAAGTATGTTGCACCTTATAGTTTGATAAAGTGGACACCAACATAGTTCATGTAGTTAGTCAAGAAACTCAAATTACTTAAAACTATGCACATTCTTTCGGGGTCGATAAATTAAGTACCAGTTGCATACTGAAGTCAATCTAATCGACTGGCACTCTCCCCAAAAATTTTGGGCCTTGTGCCTTGAGTAGAAAAGATTATAAATTTGAATGATGTTTCTCTGTCCATTATGTTTGTATGTTTATTAACTCAAACCAGTAACTCCCTTAATCCCAGGGAATGTCCTAAAGGGGTCACTTTTTTTAAGGGCCATCTAATTGGGTCCCCACTGACCCCCACCCCTATTTTTACTGCATTTAAAACTAAATACTTGGTATTGGCAACCAAATCGGAACAATGACAATGAATTTCATGCTACGAACTTCCAGGGAGTATCGTAAGGAGGTTCAATTTCTGAACGGCCGCTTAAATGAAACCCTACTGACCCCCCTATTGTTACTGCATTTACCTTGCTGCTACCATTATTGATTAAAGTATGACCAGCCTCAGTGCTTAGCACATTTGTAGAAATAAGTTTGGGCATTCTAAATACCTTTAGATATATTCAAATCAAAATAAAGAGTTATAACAGGTACATTTCAAGTGCGGTAGTGTAGATATTTACGTTTTGTAGTTTATGAAACTTATGTCTAGTAATGAATAAATAGATATTTGGTTGTCTTTTCTGTAATTTTTATTTTTAAATTTTTTATATGTATATGTATGTATATATATGTATGTATGTATGTATGTATGTATGTATGTATGTATGTATGTATGTATATATCTATATATCTGTCTATCTATCAATCTATCTATCTATCTATCTATCTATCTATCTATCTATCTATATATATATATATATATATATATATATATATATATATATATGCGAGTAAAAATAAATACAAAAAAGGTGGGTTTTTTTGTATGATTGTGTATAGAGGAATATATTATTTTGCTTAAAAGAGTTCCAACACTGTCTGTTTTTTATGTTTTATTTATATTCCTGCAGAACTAATGTGGGGTATAGAATATGGAATATACAATATATAATATGATATACAATATACAATATAAAATAAAATAAAATAAAAATGGATGGCACCATGAAAGAAAGTATTGAATGTAGATGAAATATTGAGTGTTCAATATAAAGGATCAAATATATAAATATATATATCATCATCATCGTTTAACGTCCGCTTTCCATGCTAGCATGGGTTGGACGATTTGACTGAGGACTGGTGAAACCGGATGGCAACACCAGGCTCCAGTCTGATTTGGCAGAGTTTCTACAGCTGGATGCCCTTCCTAACGCCAACCACTCAGAGAGTGTAGTGGGTGCTTTTACGTGTCACCCGCACGAAAACGGCCACGCTCGAAATGGTGTCTTTTATGTGCCACCCGCACAAGCCAGTCCAGGGGCACTGGCAACGATCTCGCTCGAAAATCCTACAGGAGCCAGTCAGGCGGTACTGGCAACGGCCACGCTCAAAATGGTGCATCTCATGTGCCACCCGCACAAGAACCAGTCCAGGGGCCCTGGCAACGATCTTACTTGGCTTGCCGGGTCTTCTCACGCACAGCCCATTTCCAAAGGTCTCGGTCCGTAGTCATCGCCTCGGTGAGGCCCAATGTACGAAGGTCTTGCCTCACCACCTCAGCCCAGGTCTTCCTGGGCCTACCTCTTCCACGGGTTCCCTCAACTGTTAGGGTGTGGCACTTTTTCACGCAGCTATCCTCCTCCATTCTCACCACATGTCCATACCAGCGCAATCGTCTCTCTTGCACGCCACAACTGATGCTTCTAATGTTCAGCTTTTCTCTCAAGATACTTACACTCTGACGGGTATTCACATTGACATTACACATCCAACGGAGCATACTGGCTTCATTCCTTGCGAGCTTACGTATGTCCTCAGCAGTTACAGCCCATGTTTCACTGCCATGTAGCATGGTTGTTCGTACGCATGCGTCATACAGTCTGCATATATATATATATATATATATATATATATATATATATATACATATATATAAGATTAGGATGGATGAAGTTCAGACATCTATTACCTCTGTTGGCAGCAAAAGGTTTCTCTCTCAGAAAGAAAGGTAGACTTAATGATGCTTGTGTGAACAATGACTTGACTTTCTCAGTTATGAATGGCACCAATATGAAGGAACCACTCAATCAAGAAGAAACTGAAATTTTTGGATACAAGAACCAGCTGATGATGATGATGATGATGATATATAACTATACATGCATGCACAGACACACACATTTGCATGCATATATATTCATATAATATACACACACACACACATATATATATTTATATATGCACATACACACACACACAGACACACATATATACTTGTACACATATATATTTACATATATTCATGCATATGTGTGTATATATATATATATATATATATATATACATACATATACGCCTTTCCTTTCCACACCATTGGTAAACTAGTATGCTAATCTTCCACAAACAACCTCGCTCAGAGTTGTGCCTCACAGGGGAACTTACTAGGTGCAATTCCATGGTCATTTGTGACCAAAGGGGATCTTAATCCTTCATATATATTTGTGTGTGTGTGTATGAAATTCCAACATAGATGTTTAATAAATAAATTAGCAGTTTCATTTGACTGTAGAGATTTAATGTATTTTGACTATATAAGATGTTTATTGAAATTTATACACACACACGCACATACATATAAATTTAAACAGAGGTTAAAATAACCACCTTAAGGGATAGAAAATATTCAATGAATTACTGGCTTGTTACGTATTATTTTGTTGTCAATAGTAATATTCATAAAGTAACAGTCTTAAGTATAAAACTTTGTTTATAAGTATTCAAATTAAAGTCCAGAAAATGGAGATACTACATTAATATGATCTGTTAACTGCAAAAAAATTTAAATGTTCCCTTACAGCTGTTTCAATATTGCCCAAATGTATTAAATTCCAGTAATTAAAACATTTTTGGGGGCAAAATCTCGTCAGAGGAGTAAAAGGCATATTCTTCCAAAACATCTCAACAGGCTGAATCTCCTTTAATTACTAATATTGGTATAAACCTTGGCCACAGGGTAATAGGTTGTATAATGGTAATAATTGGTTAAATAAATGTTAGATAGTGAGTTACAGTAAAAATAGTATCATATGATTGAGAGAATAAACAGCTGTAAGAGAACATGTTGAATTTTTACAGTTAATAAATTATATGAACGCTATTTCTCCATTTTCTGGCTTTTAATTTGAGTATATATATATATATATATATATATTAACTGTATAATTTTATATGAATTTGATAATAAAATCTTTTTTTCAAAATTAACCAATGAAAATAAAGTTTTTAATAGAAAGTCATTCAATGTTCTCATTTTTATCTGCAGTCTCCCCGACAACCGCTTATGAGCCATATCTGATTGCCACCTTTGATATGGAATATGTTCGTGGTGAAGTAATCTTCACAGAACCAAGGGATGGCAATGGTGTTGCTATGGTGTTTAAATTAAATAGCACTGATGGTTCTCAGGAAAAATATACATGGGAATTCCATCGCTATTTAACAGATTATCGTGAAGTAGATAAATGCAATGAACGCTATATTGGTGAAAGGTAAGTTATTTAATTCTCCAATAATTCCTGGTTTTGCTTTTTGTCTTATCCTGTATATTATCTGAAGGACATTAAATTTGAATTAGATGTGAATTATAGACTTAACAAACAACTATCTTTTATCCTTTATCGCTTACTTGCTTCAGACCATGCTGGAGTATTGCCTTGAAGAATTTTATTTGAATGATTCAAGACCAGTATCGTTTTTTTTTTTTTTTTGTAGCCAAGTATTCATTTTATCAATCTCTTTTGCTGAACTGCTAGGTTTCAAAGCTTTGGCTGGCCTGAGGCTATAGTAGAAGACACCTGCCCTAGGTGCATGCAGTGGGATTGACCCACAGCCATATAGTTGGGAAGTAAACTTCTTACCACACTGCCACAACTGCCCTTTATATAATGGCATTAGGTGTCATATATGAGCAGAAAAAAAATCATAAAACAGTGACTGGTGCAATTACATAAGGATTAATCCTGCTGCAGGAAAAACTATTAGCAGAATCATTAGAGTGCAAGATAGTATCCCAGTGATATTTGTATCAATTTTATGTGCTCTGAGTTGAATTCCAACACAATAAACTTTGTTTTAAAATCAATAAAAATAAATTTTTATTGATTTTTATTCAATTTTGAAATCAATAAAAATTAGAACCAATAAAGTGGGTAGATTGGCAGAATTGTTAAGGATCAGGACATATGCTTTGCACTGTCTGTTCCAGCTCTGTGCATTCTGAGTTCAAAAGTGTCCTATCACAACAAACTGGAATCCCATTTGAATGAGCAACACAAAATCCACGGTTCCATTCTTTAAAAGGACTAAACATGAACTACTAGTGGAACTTACATACCATGTACAGGAAACATTTTAGCACCACTTTCCTTGAATAATGGAACTGCAACTACAATATCTTTATATATTTTATATTTTTATTTCTACTTTCATTCTCTTATTTCCCTCTATATTCCCTATCTCCTCCTCTTCCATAATAATCCCTTATTTCGAACTCAAATATTTACCTCCATTTAACCATCTCACATCGTCTCTGATGAAGGATATCCATAATATCCCAGAAACAGCTGTAAAACTATATCTATATCTTTTTCCTTATAAACGTCCTGAAAAATCCTCACAGCCTTGGTTTTGTTATCTTATTTTGTCTAATATATATATATGCATGCTAATAAAATACCCTGTTAGACTCTTCACTCGTATCACTATTGAACCAAGAGTTTAACTATTGTCTGTCCATAGCACATACTTAGCGTTACCTGCCACTCTTTGGGTCTTCTAGATATACCTATACACACACACACACACACACACACACACACACACGCACACACACACACATATATATATGTGTGTGTGTGTGTTAGGCGCAGGAGTGGTTGTGTGGTAAGTAGCTTGTTTACCAACCACATGGTTCCGGGTTCAGTCCCACTGTGTGGCACCTTGGCAAGTGTCTTCTACTATAGCCTCGGGCCGACCAAAGCCTTGTGAGTGGATTTGGTAGACGGAAACTGAAAGAAGCCCATCGTATATATATATATATATATATATATATATATATATATATATATATATATATATATATATATATATATGTAAGTGTGTTTGTGTGTCTATGTTTGTCCCATCGCTTGACAACCAATGCTGGTGTGTTTACGTCCCCGTAACTTAGTGGTTCAGCAAAAAGAGACCAATAGAATAAGTACTAGGCTTCCAAAGAATAAGTCCTGGGGTCGATTTGCTCGACTAAAGACAGTGCTCCAGCATGGGTCCAGTCAAATGACTGAAACAAGTAAAAGAGTAAAGAGTAAGAGTATATAAATGAATAATTGAGATTTATTTGAATTAGGTACTTAAGTTGAAGCACCAATTCAGTCTGGTATTATCCGCACACCTCAAAGTAAGGTGAATAAAATCAAAATAAGCAACAGGATATTAAGAAGTGATGCAGTACGACCGTTTCAAGCAGCTCCATTTAATTGAACAATGCAATCATTACATCAGCCTTATAGAGATAGTCGATACGGATGTGAGCTGTGCTCTATGGAAACTTATGAGATTTTTAAGTACAGGGACAAGAACAACCTGATTAATAATAGATTAGACCTAAGGAAATCATGTGTGCATATCGTCACCCATACATTTAAGTATTTTTGAGATTAACGATCATAGGTGGCATACTTGAAATTTGATGGCGGAAATTAATTTTGGTGTCGTATCCATTGTAAACTTACTCTCGAGTATTAAATATAATAAAATCATGGCATATTATGTTATATGGTGAATTAAATTGCATTGCATATGTTATAAGCTATATGCTATGGTATATGGTGTGCTATATGTAGTTACTATCCCATGATAACTCCTACCTAGTTTGTCTGACTTCACCATATTTTGGTGATTAAACTATTTGTTCCTTTCTATGATGTTCTACCCTACTGATCATTTCATATATATTTGTAATGGCTTTTATGTAAGCAAGTCTCCTAATTACATACCCCCTAGAAACTATAAAATCCTATATATATAATAGCACCTGTAACATTACAACTTATAGAATCTCTTTGGTCTGAATACCTTTAACTGCCCTCACTACCCCCATACCTACTACCTCCTCTTTTCAGGTTACCTTTATCTATTCTCTACCTCAAATTTTAATAGCCTCTCTTTAAATGTAGGTTATATGTATTTCTTATTATTTTCTATAAATTTTTATTTTGTTTTCTTATTTTCATATCCTTACCTATTAACCTCTTATCCCTTATAAGTTGTTACTTTTCTTAAACAGAGATTTTTCATCTACTTAGGTCTATGCAAGATGGTCATACTATATCCATATAAACGTATTGATATTTGTATATGTGTATATATGCATATATGTGAATAACCTATTAACCTCTTATCCCTTATAAATTGTTATTTTTCTTGTTCGTAAATAGACACTTTTCAGTTACTTAAGTCTATGCGAGATGGTTATACTATATCCATCTAAACGTATAAATATTTGTGGATGTGTATGTGTGCATGTGTGCACATATATAAATATGTGTGTGTATCTGTACACATCTTTATTTTTTTCTGATTCTTGGCTTATAATTAATATAATTACTTAATTTAACTTAATGTAATCAAATTAATTTTAATTAATGACATGATTCAATTCAATGACAATATGAAGGCTTTCTTTGCATAATAATTCTAGGTTTACACCCGAAACCGGAACTGTTACTCTTGGCAATGAAGAACAAAGTACTGCACGTACAGTGAACCTTTGGGGCTTAAACGGAATTCTAGGTTTGTGATCTATTCTTTATTTTGTTATTTACTTTTGTCCCTTTCTGTTTTTCCTTTGTTTTAAGAATAGTGAATTCTTTGAATTTTGTCTTTCACCTTAATTGATATATTTATATATATATATGTCATCATCATCATCATCATCATCATCGTTTAACGTCCGCTTTCCATGCTAGCATGGGTTGGACGATTTGACTGAGGACTGGTGAAACCGGATGGCAACACCAGGCTCCAGTCTGATTTGGCAGAGTTTCTACAGCTGGATGCCCTTCCTAACGCCAACCACTCAGAGAGTGTAGTGGGTGCTTTTACGTGTCACCCGCACGAAAACGGCCACGCTCGAAATGGTGTCTTTTATGTGCCACCCGCACAAGCCAGTCCAGGGGCACTGGCAACGATCTCGCTCGAAAATCCTACAGGAGCCAGTCAGGCGGTACTGGCAACGGCCACGCTCAAAATGGTGCATCTCATGTGCCACCCGCACAAGAACCAGTCCAGGGGCACTGGCAACGATCTTACTTGGCTTGCCGGGTCTTCTCACGCACAGCCCATTTCCAAAGGTCTCGGTCCGTAGTCATCGCCTCGGTGAGGCCCAATGTACGAAGGTCTTGCCTCACCACCTCAGCCCAGGTCTTCCTGGGCCTACCTCTTCCACGGGTTCCCTCAACTGTTAGGGTGTGGCACTTTTTCACGCAGCTATCCTCCTCCATTCTCACCACATGTCCATACCAGCGCAATCGTCTCTCTTGCACGCCACAACTGATGCTTCTAATGTTCAGCTTTTCTCTCAAGATACTTACACTCTGACGGGTATTCACATTGACATTACACATCCAACGGAGCATACTGGCTTCATTCCTTGCGAGCTTACGTATGTCCTCAGCAGTTACAGCCCATGTTTCACTGCCATGTAGCATGGTTGTTCGTACGCATGCGTCATACAGTCTGCCTTTTACTCTGAGTGAGAGTCCCTTTGTCGCCAGCAGGGGTAAGAGCTCTCTAAACTTTGCCCAGGCTATTCTTATTCTAGCAGCTACACTTTCAGCGCACCCACCCCCACTACTAACTTGGTCGCCCAGATAGCGGAAGCTATCGACTACCTCTAGTTTTTCACCCTGGAATGAGATAGAAGTTGTTTCCTGTTTGTTTGCAGTCTTTATTGCACCTGAACATCTGCCACAAACAAAAACTAACTTGCTAGTTAACCTGCCTTTGATGTTGCTGCACCTCTTATGTGTCCATAGCTTGCACCGGGTACATCTTATAGAGTTACTACCTACTCCTTTTCTACATACTGAGCAGGGCCATCTACCTGAAGGGGTTTGTGTTTTATCTACCTTCCTACTTATTAGGATTTTGGTTTTAGCTAGGTTGACTCTAAGGCCCTTCAGTTCTAGACCTTGCTTCCACACCTGAAACTTCTCCTCTAGTTCTGATAGTGACTCCGCAATTAGGGCAAGGTCATCAGCATAGAGGAGCTCCCAGGGGCAACCTGTCTTGAACTCCTCTGTGATTGCCTGGAGGACTATGGTAAATAATAGGGGGCTGAGGACGGAACCTTGGTGGACCCCTACCTCTACCCGGAATTCATTGCTGTACTCATTTCCAACCCTCACCTTACTGGCCGCATCTCTGTACATGGCTCGCACAGCTCTCACTAGCCATTCTTCTATCCCAAGTTTCCTCATTGACCACCAGATAAGGGATCGGGGGACCCTGTCAAAGGCTTTCTCCATGTCAACGAAAGCCAGGTACAGAGGTTTATCCTTGGCTAGGTATTTCTCTTGCAACTGTCTCACTAGAAATAAGGCATCAGTAGTGCTTTTACCTGGCACGAACCCAAACTGCATCTCATCTAAATTGATTCGCTCCCTAATTAGTTGGGCTATGACCCTCTCTGTAACTTTCATAACCTGATCTAACAGCTTGATGCCTCTGTAATTATTTGTATCTAAAGCGTCCCCTTTACCTTTGTAGCAGTTGACTATGATGCTGCTACACCAGTCATAGGGTATGACTCCTTCGTGTATCACCTGGTTCGTAATACGGGTGACTAGGCTATAGCCAACACTGCCAGATATTTTGAGCATCTCTGCAGTGATTCCTGATGGGCCGGGGGCTTTCCCGGTCTTCATACTCTTAATTGCTTTATCTACCCTGGTACTATCAACTCGGATAGCTGGTCCCTCTATTGGGTCGACATAAGGCAGGCTCTCTTTCTCCCATTCATTCTCTTTATTAAGCAATCTATCGTAGTGGCATCTCCAGACCTCTTTCTTTGCATCCTCATTTAATGCAAGCGTACCATCATCCATGCGAACACATTTCTCTCCTACAACATCACTATTCTCTCTCCTACACTGTCTTGCAACCCGAAATACCTCGAGTCTTTGGTCCTCACGGCGCAGAACATTGGCGAATCTTTCCTTATCTGCTTCCCCTCTGGCTAAATAAACCTGTCGCCTAGCCTCCCTTCTGGCACATTGGTACAATTCCCTGCTACCACCGTTCTTCCAGTCCTTCCAAGCTTGTTTCTTTTGTCTAATAGCCCTGTCTACCTCCTTGTTCCACCACCACGTTACTCTGGGTTGGGAGGGGACCTTACACCACCCACAAATCTGGTCGGTGGCTTTCAACAGGTTGTCCCGCAGAAATCTCCAATTGTCTTCCACGTTGTATGATGCTATATCCCCTTCTATTTCGTTAAATGCTTCAAGTAACTTGTCTCTAAGTCTCTGTCCGTTTGCAGGGTTATATATATATATATATATATATATATATATATATGTATATCCACACACATGCTCACACACACCCATATGTATATATGTAACTGTTGTATAAACATGAAAAAATATATCCCTGTTAATTAAGAGCTCAGTAAATAACATGCTTTTAAACTCGTTATCTTTTTTGTTGTTTTGGATTTGGATTTAATTTAATTTGATTGGTCACTTTTACTCCAAACGCTAAATTAAATTTTTTTCTTCTACTTCAGGTTACACTCTGCTTCTAAAGCCTAACCGGTCTGTAAAAGACCCAGCCTGTGCCACTATTATGTTTAAAGGACGTCATGTAACAGCTTATGCACGTCTTCAAAATTCCATAGGTGGTCGTGTTATTTTCCGGCAGCATGAGCAATCTAATTATACAACTATTTATTCAGATTTGTTCTACATGGCCCCAGGAAGCCAACAACGGGCTTCTTATAAATGGTATTTCTTTCATCCAACTAGCAGAACAGAATCTGCTACCATGTGTCGTTCACTGAAAACTCGTTACCAACCCCGAAATAGGGTGGAGAACCTACCTATGTTACCTGTAGGTAATTTACCATATGATGCCAGAGAAGCTTGGGTGGAACCAAATATATGGTTGACTGGTACTAACAACATTATTGGTAAATGGATCGGAATTGTTGATGAAAACGATGAAGTGATTGCTTGTAGTTTTATCCAAACATACACACATAAGACAGCACAGGTCAACTTTGATGGTGACGGAGCTTATGGTTATGTGCGTTTTGAACAAGATTCACCATACGATCCAACAATTCTTCAAGTGAACTTCAACGACCTCAATGATCGTGCTTCTGCTTACCATATACATGTATATCCAGTTCCTCAACGCATTTCACTAAATGACCAATGTTCAAACGATGAAATTTCTGGTCACTGGAATCCTTTTCAAGTCAAAAAAAGTGAATCACCACCACCTGGAAATGGTACTAATGACCAATATGAAGTTGGTGATTTGAGTGGTAAATTTGGTAAGTTGAATGGTCGTGACAGCTTCTCGGAAGTATATTGGGACTGGAACTTACCCCTGTTTGAAGAATATAGCATCATTGGACGATCTTTTGTTGTACACAGAACAGATGGTAGTCGCTGGTTTTGTGCCAATGTTAACTATCCAGAAGACACAGTGATTCTTATGGCAAAATTTTGGTACCCCGTGCTTGGTTATATGATGCTGAGACAAAGTAAATCCGATGCTATGTCAGATACATCGATCTATTTTGAACTTGATTACAGTGATGGGTCTGGACCAACTACAGATCATGTTTGGAAAATTGCAGAACGGAGGTCAACTGATTGGAATGACAAGGATAGTGCTCGAAGATGCAGTTCAACAGGGAATGTGTTCAACCCTTTTAATCTTCGTCTAGATGGACAATATAATGAAACCTGTACCAGAGAACGTGGTTTTCATTGTGCAGTTGGTGATACAACGAAACGACTGGGAGGAATACAAATTCGATCTGGTGCTAAACGGCAACCAGCCAAGAAGACGTTCATGACAACAACTTTTTTGCCACTCCATGGACCCTACAGTGTAGAAGGAACTTCTGTTGTTATATTTGATACAAACAGACAGAACAGACTTGCATGTGCAACAATCTACCGCCACTGGCCATACCAAGCCACAATGCCACACCTGATTGATTCTAAAACTCAGCTTCAAGGTAAAATAACCTTTACACAAGAAACTGAGTTCGATGCACCCATGGTCTCTATGAATATGGATGGCTTAAATAATGGAATAAATTCTTGGGCAATTTATTCTAATCCTGCAGTTGAAGATAGTCATCAATCCTGCTCCAAGACAGCACTTTCATCAATTTGGAACCCTTTTAGCATTCCTCCAGAGAGTTTACCCTCAGTTGGACAAGGATCTCCAAGTCAATATCCCATGGGAGACATGAGTGGCAAATTTGGTTATTTTGAAGACCGCGGAAAGGATAGAAGAAAAATGCGAGATTATAATCTGTGTCTTTACGGACCTGCAAGTGTAATGGAGAGAGCGATGGCTGTGTCTTATGACTATAAGAACCTGAAAGGATGTGGTAACTTCTCTTTTGATTATTCTAAGGCTGAACGATGGGAAGCACGAATTGATTTGTGGGGCTCAATTTATGGGTATGTGCAAATGGTGAGTTGAAAATATATCTTTAAAAATATTATATATTATATTACATTATATCATTATATGTGTGGAGGTGCATGGCTTAGTGGTTAGGGTGTCAGCATCATGATTGTAAGATTGTGGTTTCAATTCCTGGACCGGGCAACGCGTTGTGTTCTTGAGCAAAACACTTCATTTCACATTGCTGCAGTCCACTCAGCTGGCAAAAATGAGTAATGCTGTGATGGACTAGCGTCCCGTCCAGCTGGGGAACACATACGCCATTGAAACTGGAAAGCCGGGCCCATGAGCCTGGCTAGGCTTTAAAAGGGCACATTTATTTTATTATATTTATATCATTATATATAAGAGCAGTTGGTCGGCAGAAAAAAGTGGGTAGCGGTATTTGTTATTAATCTTTATGTTATGAGTTCAAATTCTACCATGGTCAATTTTCATCCCTCAGGTGTTGATAAAGTAAAGTACTAGACAAATACTGGGGCAGATTAAATTTACCAAACCCCACTTTTCAAAGTATTAGTGGCTTTGTGCCTAAATTAGAATCAGTTTCATTCATTCTTGTGTGTGTATGTATATATATATATAGTCATATGTTATTAATGTCAAACAAATGAGAAAGGAGTGCTCAATACATGTTGTAGAGGATATGCTTTTGTTGTTAAAATTAAAACTGAGAGCTTGTGTAGTGTGCCTTGAGCTTCATGCCAGTGTGATCATCAGGCAAGATCTAATGATGATTGCACTGGCATGAAACTCGAATCGTGAGATAAACTCTCTGCTTTAATTTTGATTTTAATTATATATATATAATTGCATATATATATATAATTGCATAATTGCACATATATATGCATGCATACATGTGTGTGTGTATATGTGTGCATGTGTGTGTTTGTACATTCTCAATGGCGTGCTGCTTTTGACAAGCAAAATCTTCAACAAAGGTTTGATTCCCAGTTATGGAATTTCTCTTGATGTTGTTTCGTTTGGTGGAGAGATAATTTGTTTGGCATGTTGAACTTCTTGCTTTGATATGTGGCATAAAGACAAAACTTTTGACAATCATCCAATAATTCCTGTCATATAGTACCTTCAAGTACATATATACATATTCTTATGACTTACAGATTTGTATGACATTCCAAAGAATCTCCATCTGAGATTCATTTGGGGAATAGATGCGCACACTTTGGTGTGTGTGCCAACAGCTCAACCAACACAACAACTCAGCCACATATTAAAACACCAGGAACTCTTTTAACTCAGAAAGTGTTGTTACTTCATTGGCAACCATTCTTGTTGTTACTTCGTCTGCTGTCTTAAGATGAACTTGAATATGACTCAAAGAAAATTAACACATGCATATGCATGCAAACAAGCATGCATGCACATAAGCATGCACACGCACACATATACACACACACACATCTGTGCTACATCTTATAACTTAAAGATGTAACACATAGTATGTTCCAGCAATCAAATATATGTATATAGATGATTTATTTCAAGTGTAGCTTACATACCAGTTGAAAGTTCTGGTAAATTATATTTGCCGAGTAAGTATATACTAAGACAATGACCAGGAAATATGGTATATTTTTAACTCCATGTTACACACGTTTTGTTACAGAATAGGAGTTGCAAAGTATATATACATGTAGAAAACGTGTTAGGGATCTCCTATCTGTAATTCTTTAGACAAAGGAGATCCCAAATATGTTTTCTACATGTATACATACTTTGTAACTCCTATTCTGTAACGAAACATGTGTAACATGAAATTGAAATATAATATAATAATATATATATATAATAAAATATAATATAATATAATATAATATAATATAATATAATATAATATAATATATATATATGCACTTCTTTCTCTATAACTCTTTTACTTTTTTCTTTTCTATCTCCCTTTGTGTCTCTTTCTCTCTCACACACCCACACACATCACTGAAAAGGTGAGCAGTGATGGTCATATATGTAGATAAACAGTTCCTACCCAAATAGCAAATTTCTTCCAAAGTTTTATTAAAATGTTTCTGTAAGAATTACTTTGCAGAAAAGAACCATTTTAACCAAAATAAGACATACAAAACAGTAAATTTTTAAGATGAGTTTTTTAATTGTTAAAACGGGTTATTAAATGGTTAAAGTGAGTTTTTAAATGGTAAGAATGGAATGACCACAGTTGGTTTGTATTTTGTCGTATGTCTGGCCATACAATCATGACTGATCTACCTGTAGGACAAAATAGTCATTAAAACCCTAACCATTCTCACCACCACTACCACCATCATCACCATGATAATCACCATCATCATCATCACCATCATCATCATCACCATCATCATCATCATCATCATCACCATCATCACCATCATCATCATCATCGTTGTTGTTATCGGTGTCAGGGCTGGCGGAGGTGGCATCAACAATAACAAAGACGATAATGACATCAACAGGAGCAGCAACAATAACATCAAACCGCCACCACCACCACCACCACCACTATCTTCATTGTCATCATCATCATCATTATCAACAACAACAACAACACTTGCTTCAACTCCCCAATTCTTTTTCTCTCTTCTGTTAATTAGTTTTTTCACCTCAATGTCTTTTTTGTTACCCTCACTGCTGTAATTTGTTTCAGTGGCAATATGTCTACGGGGATGGCCATACAACCGAAACTTGGGTTTATATAGATGTTCACAGCAAAGAAGGTCACATGGTAAGAAGAAAAAAATCCTTTGTTAACTGTCATTTACTATACACACCTGTAAGAAAAACAAATTAATCTTTTTACCACCACCATTATCATTGTTACTGTTATTATCATTATTATTATTATTATTATTGAGTGAGATGTACTACGGTGTCAGCTGTTCACTAACAGTGAACTAAGGTAACACCTCTTATTTTTCGAAAACCTTCCGGAGTATACGAGCGGTTCCAAACAGTGCTATTTTCTGCAAGTGCTTCACCCTTATTGTAGCCCCTATTTGTTCCTTGTACTTCTCAAGATAGTGCTCCACCCTTATTGCAGCCTCTATTTGTTCCACGTACTTCTATCATTATTATTATTATTAATTACTATTATTATTATTGAGTGAGAGAGCAGTGCATGCCATCAAAGTGACACTGGGGTAAAATATACGAAGCCCAGTGTACCCATCATGACTACCCGTCTGATAAGGGTACACCAGGCACATGCATCACAACCATATGTGTGCGACATGGTGATCTCATATCAAGATAAACAGTGCATGACCTCTCATGTGGGGCTCAGTTAGAATTTTCTTCAGGTCAAGTAGCCCATCCGGCTCAAAAGGTCCCTGAATAAGATTTGTTTAAGGGTGTTGAGCAAAACACCCATGTTTCCAAAGGTGAATTATTCAAACCCCAAAGAACTCCTCTCAACATATGGCTATGATGCTCCCTAACTACTTCTGCTCATGATCAGAGATGCACATATTGTCAGCCACCAAGGGACATGTTCAACTGGTTAAGGTCAAACAACTGACAAGCAAATCTGTGGTATTAAGCAGAATATTTGCTGTAGCCCATCTTTTATACCAAGACAAAACAATGTACATGATAACACTTCCAATCAATTATGATCAGAAGCCATGAGAGCTACTGCCTGGTACTGCATCCAGGCATTTATTATTATTGTTATTATTATTATTATTATTATTATTATTATTATTATTATTATTATTGCATTTGCACAGCTTCTAATGCTGGAGATGTACTATGGTGTCAGCTGTTCACTAACAGTGAACTAAGGTAACACCTCTTATTTTTCGAAAACCTTCCGGAGTATACGAGCGGTTCCAAACAGTGCTACACCAGGCTCCAATCTGATTTGGCAGAGTTTCTACAACTGGATGCCCATATATATATATATATATATATATATGATAAGAGTAAAAAATTGATACTAATTAGATTAATATCAATTCAAACCAGTAGCCTAGCATATTGAAAAAAATCTGAAGATTCAGAAAATTATATTACATACATATAAGAGGAATGACCATTAGGTGAACTCCTAATATGCTAAATGTAGACCCCATATGGTCTGACTACTAAGAAACTTTGTTCTCAAGAAAATTCGGCAAACGCCAGAATGTAAAGCAAGCAAGACAAATGAAAAGCTACAAAATATAATGATTAGTCACATACCATGGTTTCATTGTTATCATTTATATTACATAAATATCTGCCAATCGTCAGTGTGACCGACATGGAAAATATAATTTGCAGAACTATACACAAGACGTCCTCACAAGAGAGAATATGTACACAGTTCTATCAATTATATTTGGGGGTATATTTCAAATGTTTTTGTTTTTATTTCTTATTCTTCCTTTCCTTTCCTTCCTTCCTTCCTTTCTTTTTCTTATTTATTTCCTAGTCTTCCTTTCTTTCCTTCCTTCGTTCCTTCCTTTGTTCCTTCCTTCGTTCCCTTCTTCCCTCCTTCCTTCCTTTCTTTCTTTCTTTCTTTCTTTCTTTTTCTTTCTTTCTTTTTCTTTCTTTCTTTTTCTTTCTTTCTTTTTCTTTCTTTCTTTCTTTCTTTTTCTTTCTTTCTTTCTTTCTTTCTTTCTTTCTTTCTTATTTATTTACTGATTTATTCATTGAATGATTTCTTTATTTATTGCCAAATGAATGTCCTAAACGAAGTGCGTTCCACTGATTCTATTGAAATGTTCTTTATGAATTTATAAAATTCTTTTTAGACCAACAATCACGAATGGAAGATCTTTTCCAATCCAATATGGGAACAGCAGTTCAATGACAATGACACCAAAGCTTATAACACAATGGATTCTGGTGAGGGCCACAACAACAGGCAGAATCAGATGGAGGACGAATGGAGGGCAAACACTGAAGAAGCTGTACAGAGGGCGTGTAGTCGCGTCGGAAAACTGTATAACCCATTTGATGTCAATACCAACGTAAGAAAGTGTTAAGTTAATCATCACCATCGTCATCCTCCTCCTCATCATCATCATCATCCTCATCATTTAGTGTCCATTTTCCATGCTGGTATGGGTTGGATGGTTTGACATGTAGTGGGTCTATTTGAAGAGCTGCCCAAGCTTCATGTCTGTTTTTGTGTAATTTCTTTGGCTGGGTGCCCTTCCTAATGCCAACCACTTTATAGAGTGTACTGGGTGCTTTTAAGCAGCACCGGCATGGTTGCATTTACGTGGCACTGGTATGGGTGCTTTTTTACATAGCACTAGCACCCATGATCCCACAAGATTAGGAATACTCAACTGGAAAGGGATGCAAGGGACAAGCTTATATGCAAGGACATATCTTTTATATTTTGCTGTATTTACATAGCAAATGCTTTAGGTTACCTTTGTTTCCATGATGAGATTAAAGAAGAGTTGAGGGCCGTCCCACAATTTTTGATGTATTTTTAATGATGTTTTGTGAGACCTTGATTTAATTTGAAAATGTGAAAAGTGAGTGGTTGGGTTAAAGGTCCGTCAGGAGAAATATGAACATAGAATGGTCAGTTAGCTTACCTATCTAAATTATGGGACCCACTCTCTATTAGTCTTAGCTGAACCAAGCTTTGGAAATTCATGGAGTGAAAATATGAAAGCAATTCTATTCAACATTATTTACATTATTTACATTGTCCTCATCTTGTTTGTTGTTACCACAAGATTTTGGCTGATTTACTCTCCAGCCTTCTTCAGGTGTCCTGGTGGAATTTTGAACCCAACCCATTATTATTTATTCATGGCACTGCCTGGAATTGAACTTGGAATCTTGGGGTTAGTAACCTGCACTCTTAACCATTATGTTGTATGCCCATGGACAATTATAGAGTGAATTTTAGGGCTTCTAAACTTAATATTTTAGTACCCTTCCATTCAAACATTTGAATAAATAGAATGGTGGTTCTCAACCAGGGTCTTTATTGCCCTTGAAGATCCATACAAACTTTTGAGGCTCCATATGAATTTAGGGGGTTTATATAAGATTTTGTTAAAATTTATGTGCAATGAATTGGTTATACTTCTTCTATACACAAAATATAAAAAAATTTTTTTATACAATTCCTAATAAAATTTAATTATATAAACATAATAGGGTCTTTTAAACATCAAATGGCTAAGAAGGTCCGTTTGAGTAAAATAAGAATCAAAGGGGTCCATAGGTAACAAAAGGGTTGAGAAACACCAAAATAGAACATAAAACACCTGAACTCTTCTACTTGGGTTGTCCGCAAAGTTCATGCCGATTTATAGTAGCTTACCTTTCGACTTATTTGCCATGAAACCACCTCAATTCTGGGAAAAGAGTATTTTCAAGTTAAAGGAAAGATGGAGATGCATTGTGCAACAAAATGGTTCATATTTGGTTGATTAAAAATGTAATGGCAAGTATTTATTGACCTTTTTTTTTTTCCTTTAAAAATCGGCATGAACTTTCCGGACAACCCAATATATATACTAGCTGATGTACCTGGTAATTCCCGGGAAAGCGGGGCTTATCCCTTGGTTCCATTGTCATAATTGTTTCGCTAATCCAATAACAGCAATACAAAGTATGTAGCCCTTAAAACGGTTTTCGTGCATTCATTGAGAATACCAAACTGTCTTACACAGGATTTTGATTTTAGGAATTCCCAATAAATTATGAATACCTAAATTGTGACATCAGTTATGTAATAACATGAAATTAATTACCCTTTAGTAAGAATTCAAATAAAGTAGCCCCGAAAAGGGCTTTAATGCGTCCCCAGAGTATATAGAACATAGGAGGAAATACTAATAAGGTATGTATACTAAAATCGTGAAGCATGTTGCATAATAACAGGCTAATCAGATATGAGATAATAACAATTCAAAGTAATTAACTCTGAAAAGGGCTTTTATGCATTCCCAGAGAATATTACCATCAGCAGCCCTTGTGTTGGTATATTCGCGAATAACTCACTAACCGAAATAAGTGGATCTATTGTTTAGGAGAATACTATTTACTTGTTTAAGGATTGTACTGGATAAATTGTGAAAATAACTCTAACAGTTCAAATACTAATAAACATAATATACTCAATTTGATTCATACCAAATGATCTAGGAAAATGAATGGGTTATTTCCCTTGGCTGTTAAAATGAAATATATTAGATATATATAAGGATCCCTTCCACTGATAGAGTATAAATAACCTATTGATTTCTTTCTCTTTCAGAATGGTTATGGTGAATGTGATGTTAGCAATCAAGAAAGATGTGCTGTTGGTGATTTATCAGCTAAACATGAAACTTACAATCTTGGAGAAAATGGTTTCTTCTATGTTGATAAGAATCTACCACTTTTTGGAGAATGGTCAGGCAAGTATCCCAAACAAATTCCTTTAAGTCAGCTGTCTCATTAAAAAAAAAAAAAAATAGAATTGATATCCTGCTGTATTGATTTCTGTATCAAGTAATGGAGCTGATTGCATTAACTAACTTTCTCTCACAAATTTATGACCTTCTACCTAAATTAGAAACTATTATTATTATTATTATTATCATTATCATCATCATCATCATCATCATCATCATCCTCCTCCTCCTCCTCCTCCTCATCATCATCATCATCATCATCATCATAAGCCAGCATGATTCGCTGGATGTGTAATGTCAGTGTGAATGCTCGACAGAGTGTAAGTATCTTGAGATAAAAGTTTGGCATCAGATGTGGTGTGCAAGAGAGACGACTGCACTGGTATGGTCATGTGGTGCATATGGATGAGGACAGCTGTGTAAAGAAGTGCCAGTCTCTAACTGTGGAGGTAACTTGTGGTAGAGATAGACCCAGGAAGACATAGGACAAGGTGGTGAAGCATGTTTTTTGAGCTTTGGGCCTCATAGAGGCAATGACTAGTGACCAATACATTTGGTGATATGCTGTGCTTGAGAAGACCCATCAAACCACATGAAATTGCAATCGTATCAGATGCTGGTGGCACGTTAAAAGCACCTTTCAAGCATTGGGCCTAATAGAAGCAATATGGCTCAACTCCTTTCGAGCATTGGGCCTCGTGGAGGCAATGACTGTGATTTTGAGGCACTTTTCAAGTGCTAGGCCTCATGGAAGCAATGACCAAGGCCTTTGGCATTATGTCATGCTTGAGAAGATGACCCATCAAGCCAAGCAAAATCGCAGTTGTAGCAGATACCAGTGTCATGCAAATGGCACCTATGCCCTTGGATGTAATGGGTGAAAGCACCCATAACAATCTTGGAGTGGTTGGTGTTAGATAAGGCATCCAGCCATAGAAACCATGTCAAATCAGACTGGAGTCTGGTGTAGCCTTCCAGCATGCCAGCCCTGGTCAAACCATCCAACCCATACCAGCATACAAAATGGACGTTAAATGATGATGATCATCATCATCATCGGCGTCATTAAGGCAACAAGCTGGCAGAATTGTTAGCATAATGGGCAAAATGCTTGGCGGCATTTCATCCGTCCTTATGTTCTGAGTTCAAATTCTGCATGATTAGTGTATGACCAAAAGAATATACATGAATCTAGGTGCACATCCATGAGTGGTTGATAGACATGTTAGAAATAGGAGCCAAATTTCACTCAAATCATACCCTACAACCCTAAGAAAAACACAATTGGATAATGTTATCGAAAGTACTCTAACACTTGAAATATAGATGTGATGGCGATAACTGGAATGTCATTGATCATAAGTCTGCTCAATCAGGGCCCTCATGGGGCTAAACAATAACAAAAACAACAACAGTGTGTGTGTGTGTTTAAAAGGCTGATGTGTCCACCATACAGTGATTTTGATGTTGTACTATATAAACTGTTTATATTCTAATCATCAAAAGAATGTTGTTTCATGAATCATTTTTAATTGTAATCTATTTTGTTTTGTTTGTGTTTTTCTAGTTTATGGCCGATCATTCGTGTTCTTCTCAGAAAATCAAGGAGAAAAAATGATGACATGTGCAGATATCAACCCTCTGAAGCAACCCTATGTTGAAATGTCATACTGGAGAACTAAACCATTTGACAAGTAATTATACAAATATATCACCTTTTATCTTTGTTTATTTTTATAAGTTATGAAAATGTTAGCTTAATAACCAGAATTATGTCAGCAGTGAAGTGTTTATATATAGTTTAACCTTAATCCAAAGGAAAAAGAAATGCTTTCTATCCATTATGTGGTGCACCCTGGTGGCCAGTTATCGTAAGGGAGATAATGATTTCGAGGTAAATCTTGGCAGGATTAAAAGCTTGAATATTAAATCAAAGACAAAGGAATAATATGTATAGAATGTTAGGTGCCATGTCCAGAGTGTAGGAGATTAGCGATCTTAATTTTCTGTAACAGTTTCCAATTCCTGATGTTTAATGCCTCTTTCTTCTAACCAGTTCATCAGGCTTGACATCCATATCACCCTTCTCCTTCTACCGTTTCTTTTCTTTTCAATCTTTCCGCTCATCACTAAATTCTCCAGGCCCGCTTTCCTCATCACATAACCAAGATATTTCTGTTGTTTGGCCCTTATCTCACAAAGCAGTTTCTATCAGGTCCTGCCACAATTCTCTGTTCTTTGTCTTCTGTACCCTTTCCACTTTCTAATATTTAATCCTTCTTTCTCCCAACCAATTCAAGCTTGACCCTTCAAGTTCATCCCTCCCCTTCCTCTATTTCCTTTCCTTTCAATCTTTCCGGTCATCACTAAGTTCTCCAGGCCCACTTTCCAGTCATCACTAAATTCTCCAGGCTCTCTCAGTTGCTTTGGCCCTTACCTCACAAAACAATTTCTGTCATGTCCTGCAACAATTCTCTGTTCTTTATTTTCTGTGACAGTTTCCAATTCCTGATGTTTAATGTCTCTTTCTTCCAACCATTTCCTCAAGCTTGACAACCAGATCATCTTTCTTCTTCCTCTGCTTCATTTCTTTTTTTTCTTTCCAGTCATCACTAAACTCTCTTTGGGCCCTCTTTCCTCATCACATGACCAAGAAATCTCAGTTGCTTTGGCCCTTATCTCATAAAGCACTTTCCAATTTACTGCAGCTCAGGTCATCATTTTTTCATTAGACCCTTTGTCCGTGTTATCATCAATATACTCTTTAAGAACACCATAGAATAAACACATTTAATATTTTCATATACATTACAAAGATTTCTAGTCATAGACAATCATGTGTAGCACCATTTCGTTCTTATTAGAAATCATCAGTTTGACATAACCTGAAGCTGGCTTCTCTGTTAAACAAAAAGAAATAAAATAAGTTGTTGAGTGGAGGATATTTCTGAATAAGAAATTGACGAGAGGTGACTATGTGTAAAACAACATTTTTATTCATTAAAAAGTACATTATATCGAGATGTGTCAGTCTGATTGGTTTTACGGCAATAGTTGACGAAATGTTCTTTTCTAACAAAGAGCTTCATTTCTTGTGTACGTAAGCAATATAATAAAAATGCAATCAAAGGTTTCATGTGTCTGTACAAGCAGTGAATTATATTAATTCACACAAAAGATCTTTGTTATACATAATTGCTCATATTTGGTATAATTGCTGTGTGTAGTTGTATGGAACAATGAAGTCAAAAGTCAATATATGTAAGTAGCAATGAATTAACAAAATTTCTAATCTAAATTGTTTCTGAAATAGAAGTTTTGTTGAAGAGTAGATTAGTTGAGAGACAGAGATTTGTTATGTTCTCTTGACTGGTTGTCTATGGAAGCAAGGAAGTATGAAAGTGAGTGTGCATGTTGATAAAACCGGTTGTTAAAACAACCACACACACACAGAGCTAGCAGTTCTTTCCAGGCAAAATTCCACTAAACAGGGTCTTTTATTGGTGTTACTAGGCTCACCAAGATGGTTGTTGTGGAGTTATGTTGATTGGTCAGTTTTCAATCAATGCAAAGCATCGAGTTGAAATTATTGGTTTGATTGTCTCTTTGGTGCAAATTCATATAAGAGAAGAATTTGGCCAATCGGATGAAATATAAATGATTCCAACTACAACTAGAATTGTTGTGGACCAATGTTCTCTCTAATTTCTTGCTCTGTTGGTCCTTGTAGAAATTTACTTGTGCGCAAATTTTCCATTTGCCAAATGTGAGCACATCCATGCAGGTTGTTGTTGGCACTCTATTGCTTACGACGTTGAGGGTTCCAGTTGATCCAATCAATGGAACAGCCTGCTCGTGAAATTAACGTGCAAGTGGCTGAGCACTCCACAGACACGTGTACCCTTAACGTAGTTCTCAGGGATATTCAGTGTGACATAGTGTGACAAGGCTGACCCCTTGAATTACAGGCACAACAGAAACAGGAAGTAAGAGTGAGAGAAAGTTGTGGTGGAAGAGTACAGCAGGGTTCGCCACCATCCCCTGCCGGAGCCTCGTGGAGCTTTAGGTGTTTTCGCTCAATAAACACTCACAACGCCCGGTCTGGGAATCGAAACCACGATACTATGACCGCGAGTCCGCTGCCCTAACCACTGGGTCATTGCGCCTCCACACAATCCGTGCAGTTAATCTTTGCTCAAATGCCATATTGATATTGGCTCCCTAACAAAATGCACACCATTCTTAAGTGTGTAGATTAATTTATTAAGCAGTTATTTGATTAATTTCTTCAATTAACAGAATTTGATACTATTTTGAAAATTTCATGTAAGCACATTTTTTCCCTTTGTGTGCCAATTATATAAAAAAAGTATGTGCAAACAAGCACACGACTAAGGGAGACACTGCTGTGGGCAACATAAGTGTGGCTAGTGTTTAACAAGATTGTGGGGAGGGGGGAAAAAGGAAACAAACTATGGAAGGTTAGTGAGACCAAAATCACTGCATATGCTTTCATTGCAATTTATAAATGTTTTAAAATATACATGCATATATGGGTACAGGACATCAAAAAAACGTAGACAAAATGAGAAATGAGAATGGGGACAACTGATGAAGGGAATGTTCTTTATGTTGCCTGTCTAGTTTGTCTGTTTGTTTCTTTTGTTGTTCGAAAAAAATGTTCGTTTTCTATGTTTTTGTTTTGTTTCCATTTCTCATTGTGTTCAACGTTTTTTTTATGTCCTGTACCCATATATGCATGTATATAAACAAATATATGTAGGTATGTACATATATGTATGTATATATGCATATATTTATATATTATTTATATTATATGTATATATATATATATATATATATATATATATATACATAACATTAATTATATTAAATATATATATGACGATGATGATGATGATGATATATATATATATATATATATATATACATAACATGTATGTGTGTCTATACTTACATAACTTGTGTGTGTGTGTGTATTCCAATAACTATAAATTTGTTTTGTTTATGTCACTTGTACTTCTCAATCAATATCAATGAAATTTCAACTTGTATTTCAAATATACTTTCCTAACAAATGACTTTTTCTTTCCCAGAGTGGATTTAATTAACGACATAGCAAAAGCTTTAAAAACGGAAGCCTGGCATTTATCAATTGAACATTTGCCTATCCAACATAAATGCCGAGTATTAAAACTGTACTTCCTGGGTAAGTTTTAGTTTTGAATTCTTCTAATAAACGGTGAAGGTAAAAGACAAAAATACAG
Organism: Octopus bimaculoides; assembly: GCF_046866305.1. Taxonomy (NCBI): domain Eukaryota; kingdom Metazoa; phylum Mollusca; class Cephalopoda; order Octopoda; family Octopodidae; genus Octopus; species Octopus bimaculoides. The sequence continues at coordinate 10,964,696 of NC_142949.1, forward strand.
CAATGCTTCACTTCAGCTCAGAACATGTTGAGCTTACACTCTTTGACTATACTCCTGGGAGACACAAAAGCAGGCAGTTACATGGTTTTCTATTTATAGTTCACTAATTAGTAGAAGCATAATTATTTTCATTCATAAACACAAAAGCATTTGGCTACCATTTTTGTGTCTTCTAGGACAGGAGTTTTCAAACTGTGGTCCGCAATTTGATTTTATATATGTTTTTTAATCGAAATCTTTTAATTGACAATAAACCTATTTGTTAAATAATGTTAAATAAATAAATGTAAAAATATATGTTATTTTAAGCAAATATTTATGTATAAATTTCATAAGCGTTTATAAGGGTAAAGCCTGAAATATAAAGGGGTCCGCAAATCAAAAAGTTTGAAAACCCCTGTTCTAGGAATATATAGCGTACTCGCTGTTTGAAAAGGTTAAGCTCATTTTGTATTCTCTTCATCTTAATTTGAAGAATATCAAAATCCAGTCATTATTGATGAATCAAGACTCTAATTATATTAGTATTTTCAAATATATTAAAAACAAGCAAGAAAAAGCAGAATCTTCTAACGAATTTACAGTAACGATTGATTTCAAACTCTTGCGTGAGGCCAACAACTTTGGGGAAGATGAGAGTAAGTTGATTATATTAACCCCAGGGTTCAAATATTACTTATTCTATAGGCCCCTGAAAGGATGACTGGCAAAGTTGAGCTAGACAGAATTTGAACTCGAAATGTAAAGATGATGAAATGCTGCTAAGCATTTTGCCCAGCGTGCTAACGATTCTGCCAGCTTGCCACCTTAATTAATAGAAATAATAATGATGATGATGATGATGATGATGATAATGATAATAATGATGATGATAATACTAATGGAAGCACAAGGCCTCAGATTTGGGGGAAGCAATTAAGTTGATTACATCGACCCCCCAGATTATATTGACTTATTTAATCGACCTTCAAAGGATGAAAGGCAAAGTCAACCCTGGCAGAATTTGAACTCAGAAGATAGCGGCAGACAAAATACCACTAAGTATTTTGCCCTGTGTGCTAACGATTCTGCCAGCTTACCGCCTTAATAATGATGATAATGATAATAATAATAATAGTAATAATAATAATAATAATAATAATGATAATGATAATGATAATAATAATAATAATAATAATAATAATAATAGTAATATTAATAATAATAATAATTATAATTATAATCATAATAATGATAATAATGGTTTCAAATTTTGGCACAAAGGGAGGGGATTAAGTCAATTACATCAATCCCCAAAGATTAAATGTCACATATTTTATCAACCCCACCGGAAGTATAAAAAGCAAAGTCAAAGACTGACAAATTACCGCTATGCATTTCACTTGGCTTGCCAATGATTCTTCCAGCTTGCCACTTTATAATTATCAAAGATAATTTATTAATCATTAAACTGAATTTACATTTTCAGGAGATACAGAATACAATCCGCTGCGTTGGAAGGTAAAGTTCCAGAAAATTTTAAGTCAACGAGACAAGTCTCTGGGAGATTTCTATCCAGATTATTGTTCTAGTTCTGGTAATTATCATTTATTTCAGTTTACCATTATTGTTGTTGATGCTTTGCTCTAGCTTAATGGCACTCCAGCCATGACCATCCCATTTTTTAAAAGTTATCTATGGACAACTAAGTCATCTCATGTTCTTCCTTGTGAAGGCACATGGCTTAGTGGTTAGGGTGTTTGGCTCACAATTGTAAGGTCCTGAGTTCGATTCCTGGCAATGCATTGTGTCCTTGAGCAAGACACTTTATTTCACATTTCTCCAGTCCACTCAGCTAGCAAAAATGAGCTGCACCTGTAAGTTCAAAGGGACCAGCCTTGTTGCATTGTATGTGTCACACTGAACTTCCCTGAGAACCACATTAAAGGACACGTCTCTGTGGAGCATTCAGCCACTTGCATGTTAATTTCACAAGCTGGCTATTCCATTAATCAGATCAATTGGAACACTTGTTGTTGTAACTCTTTGAGCGCCAGTACTTTCCTTGAGGTAGGAGGAGTTGATTTGAAGGAAATTTGACAGAATTTTTTATTGTTTCAAAGAGATTTTTCAATTTTTTCATTGTTGTTTGTGGCCTTACCTGCATCATCATTCTACCACCATATCATCCTAGGTCTAGTTGGGACTTTGCACCTGTCTCAGATTTGATCTGTGGCACTTGGCAGGTGGTCCCATAGGAACTCCCAGTTTCCTTCAATGTTACAAGGCTGTAGTTCCTCCTCCTTGTTAAGTTTCTCAATTAGGGTGTCCCTAAATCTCTGACCATTTAAAGGATCATATATTTGAACTCAGAACGTAAAGAGAGACAAAATACCGCTAAGCATTTTGCCCAGCGTGCTAATGTTTCTTATTTCTTTACTGCTCACAAGGGGCCACACTCAGAGGGGACAAACAAGGACAGACAAACAGATTAAGTCGATTATATTGACCCCAGTGCGTAACTGGTACTTATTTAATCAATCCCAAAAGGATGAAAGGTAAAGTCGACCTCGGCGGAATTTGAACTCAGAACGTAAAGACAAACGAAATACCGCTAAGCATTTCACCCAGCGTGCTAACATTTCTGCCAGCTCGCCGCCTTAATATACACCAATATTACAAGAATGAAGGAAGGCATTCTTGAGAATTTATTTCCTCAACTCATTCTGTCTATCATCTCATTTTTCTCTCATTATGTCTGTGTGGACACACACTTGACATAGCAGAGGCAGTGTGTGTGTTTGTGTGTGTTCAGAAACATGACTGCGTATGGAATGTCTTGATGAAAGCCATGTAAAGGCTTGCAGTTTGCAGTAAGGATGTCCAAGTTCAGTTATGATGATGGTGGCAGTGGTGGAGGAGGACTCTCCTGTTACTGAACGACCACACAGATTATTTTGTTTACAGCGATCAAATGTTTGCGTACACATTAGCTCACTCCTTCCATCAAATCAACATTACCTGTTCAGGTGCACAATGCGGCACACAGATGTTGAGATGATCAGAGAAATGTGAAATAAGGTGTTTTGCCCAAGAACACAACACATCACCCAGACCAGGAATTGAAACCACAATCTCACTATCATGGGTGTAACACCCTAACCATGAGGTCACATGACTTCACAGATCCAGATAAGTTATAAAATATTATCACAATTATATGAGTGTGATTGTCGTTGGCACTCCGTCGCTTATGACGTTGAGGGTTCCAGTTGATCCGATCAACGGAACAGCCTGCTCGTGAAATTAACATGCAAGTGGCTGAGCACTCCACAGACACGTGTACCCTTAACGTAGTTCTCGGGGATATTCAGCGTGTCACAGTGTGACAAGGCTGACCCTTTGAATTACAGGCACAACAGAAATAGGAAGAAAGAGTGAGAGAAAGTTGTGGTGAAAGAGTACAGCAGGGTTTGCCACCATCCCCTGCCGGAGCCTCGTGGAGCTTTAGGTGTTTTCGCTCAATAAACACTCCCGGTCTGGGAATCAAAACCGGGATCCTATGACCGCGAGTCCGCTGCCCTAACCACTGGGCCATCGCACCTCCATGAGTGTGATTGTATATGTATGTATATATATGTATATATATATGTGTATGTGTGTGTGTATCAAGCTCTCTATCTAAACCTGAAATTAAAAGTGAATTATTTCTTCTTTGGCAGGTATCTTCACCGGTTCCATTGTTTTAAGTATGGTGGTTTTTCTTCTCAAAGGCTTTTTCCTCTGACAAGCTTAAAATTTAGTGATTTCTTCTGGTTCAAACAACTTTTATCTTGGTATTGCAAACCGTGAGAAAAACAAAAAAAAAAAAACATACAAAAAAAAAACCAAACAAACAATTTTAAGCCAACTGATGATAATTGAGGAAGAGGATGATGTCCAAGAGTGAAGTGATTGGTTGAGAGAAAGAATGGAAAATAAAAATAAAAAAAACGTAAAAATAAAATGGTAAAAAAAAAAAAAGAAATGTAAATGGAACATTAACATCGAAATATTTTTCCAACAAAATTTGATAGAGAAGAATAAAGAAAAAGAACAAAATAATGAATAAAAAAATGAGAGTTGAATGTGTAAACCATTCCAAAAATCTCTGACAGCAGAGAAGGCTGTTCAGTGAGTTAGACTCCAGTTTTGAAATTTAAAAGAATTTTACAATTTTTATTATGTTTTTATTTTTTAAAAATTTTATTGGTACATTTTTTTTTTGCGTGTTGCACATTGCTTCTAGTTGCTTATTTAATGTGGTATTTTCGATTTGTTTTTCCTTTTTGTTGTTATTTTATTGCCTCTATATTGTTATTTGAAGCAAAGAATGATTCTTGTGTCATTTATGGATATATTAATAGGGATATACCAATGAACTGTTGTTCAATCCTCTGATCCAAAGAAACAAGTATATATGTTTGTAACCTTTACATTTGTTTTCTTTTCATTTAAAATTTCTCACTCTAAAAAACATGGAATTCTTGTAGTGGACAACATAAGACCAACTTCAGCAACTGAATATTGGTTCCTTAACTTATAGCACCCACATACACTGCTACAAATTCTCAGAGTTGTAGGAGAGTCGGATAGACTGCTTTGTGATATTCGTTCTGTCTGTCGGCAAACTGTGTTCAAATTTTACCAACAACAAATTTATGTCTCATTTGTTTGAGATCGATAATGAAAATGCAGGTCAAGGATGCTGGATTGGTGGAACTGTTAAAGGGTCAAGATATATCATACTGACATCTGAATGGTCAAGCAGCTGTTTCAAAACCCAGTCATAGTGCTGTAGGAGCTGTGTGAAGCAGCTTCTTCTTGGATGAAAGCCATGCTGTATATTGTTCAGTTGGTCATTTTCTTCTTGGAATATTATCAACTTCTTTCTGATGGTTCGTTCCATGACTCTGCTGATATGTGGAGTCAGAGAAATTGGCCTGTAGTTTTTGGCCTCTGCTCTGCTTCCACCTTTGTGGATAGAGCATATAATACCTTCTTTTAGCTTTTTAGGAAGTTTACCACTTGCAAGGGAGCTGTGAAAAAGTATATCAAGTGGTTTCGCCAAAGCCTGCTTACATGGCTTGAGGAGAATAGCTGGGAAGCCATTGGGACCAGTTGCGGAGCTTGAACTCATTTCATTCAGGGCCACTGTTACATCTGTCTTCTCAATGTTGATGTAATCGATGGTTGATGCCTTCTTTTGTAGGACCACAATATTAAAGAATTCAGACAAGTTTTTTATCTGCATGTGTCCCACTTGGACACATACAGATATATACAGATATATACATACAGATACATACATACATACATATGTGTGTGTGTATATATATGTGTGTGTGTGTATCTATCCAATATACTGCTGGGAGAGTACCCGATTATTGTTACACTAGTGTTATACCAAGTGCAATAAATGGGAGCAGGTAAAAGGGGTTTTTTTTTACCCTAAATTTGTATATCAATTAGAAAATGGAGGATAATATGCTGAACCCAGCGACTTGCAGACGGTGTATCCCGTTGAATTCATTAACTTAATTCATAGCTAAAGTGACAACCCCCCCCCCCCCCCCTCACAAAGTACAGGTGTTTATGACATGGTTTGTCATAAACACCCGTACTTTGTGGTTTTTTTTGTCACTTTAGCTATGAATTAAGTTAATGAATTCAATGGGATACACTGTCTGCAAGTCGCTGGGTTCAGCATATTATCTTCCATTTTCTAATTGATATATATATATATATATATATATATATATATATATATATATATATATATATATACACACACACAAATACATATTTGCTTGGAGAGAAGATAAATGAGCATCCAGCACCTATTGCAAACGACTGTAAATGAGGAAGGGAGATAACCTCAAGGAATCAATGATTCTCCCGAATTATTAACATTCTATTAAAAAAAAAAAATTCCAACAAACGTGTATTTTCCAAACTTTCAATTATATTGTTCTGGTGTGGTTATCTCTCTTAATGGTAGCTTCTGGAGATTGATACATACACGGGAATTTCCTTGCCGGCCAATTTCATGGATCTCTCCACCCATATCTCTCTCTTTACATACACACATAAATACATACATACATACATCACTACAATAAGATATTATAATGAAATATTAATATATTAAGATATATTAATGACATTATAATATAGGTGGTTCATTAGCGTTTAAAAACCAAAAAAAGAATTAATAAATGAGGGTACAAAATAGCATTGGTGATTGCTTGAAATGAGAGTCAAAATTTAACTCAGAAATCCATTAAAAACACTAACCTCATGATATTTACGGGATTCAGCAGCACCTATACATACATACATACATACATACATACATATACTACAGGCTTCTTTCAGTTTCCATCATCCAAATCCACTCACAAGGCTTTGGTTGGCCCGCGGCTATAGTAGAAGACATTTACCCAAGGTGCCTGCAATTCTTGATACTGAATTATATATAAAAAATACAATAGGTTTTTTTTTTTAACACTGAATGGCTGTTGGGGTCCATTGGCAAAAAAAAAAAAATGGTTGTGAACGACCTCCACACACGCAAACATAGTCTCTATGTCTGCGTGTCGAGATGTAAGCATATAATAAAATAGATATATGTTGATATAGAAAAGCATAATTTCTACGCATGACTTATAATATAATCGTTTTCTGCTGCTGCTGTTACAAAATTTATTAATATGTGTATATGTGTGTATGCATTTATGTATACAAATATCTATAAATGTGTGTACGCAAGCGAGTATTTACGTATATATCTGTTGATATATGTATACTCGCCCATTTTATTTTACGTGAAAGGTGACAATGAGCTACACAAATTCATCGCTTCCCACTTCTATCATCTGTTACTAATAGCTTTGTTCTCGTCTAATAAAGATGGCGGAACTGATGAATGGATGACAATGTATTTTGGGACAGACATGTTTTATCATAAAACTTGAAGTCTCTTAATATACAGTATTTCCTATATGTATACTTTTCACATATGTCAAACTATACCTTGTTGTGAGCACTCGTTTGTTCTGGCATATTAGCCGAGTCATTGAAGCGATAAGATGCTTGAATGCTTTGCAAAATTTGTGCTGACAGTGGTATTTTAAATTCAAATCCCATCAAAAGCAACTGTGTGTGTGTGTGTGTGTGTGTGTGTGTGTGTGTGTGTGTGTGTGTGTGTGTATTTTCTGTAAATGTATGTATGTCACGTTCATCTTTTTGTCTCCTTTGTCTTGACATTGCTTGGTAGTTTTAAAAGAGCAACAATGTGATAGAGGTGAGTGTTGGCAATAAGAAGAGCAATCAAACATACCAAATATGCCTGAATAAACTCTATTGGACACATGCAAGCAAGAAAAATTGCATGATATAACGATTATTTATATATATATATATATATATGTGACACTTATTCAGTAGCCATGATAAAACTCAGAAGAGATGTTGGCGTGGGCTACCACCCTGGCATCCGAAACTCGGAGTTTTATCATGGCTACTGAATAAGTGTCACATATTTTTACAGATAAATTCCTCTATTTGCATAATATCGAGGTCTCTTTCTTTCTTTTGTTGTCCTTCCTGTCAAATATATATATATATATATATATATATATATATATATATATATATATATATATATATATATATATATATATATATATATATATATATATATATATATATATATATATATATATATATATATATATATATATATATATATATATATATATATATATATATATATATATATATATATATATATATATATATATATATATATATATACATATATATACACACAGGTGCAGACGTGGCTGCATGATAAGAAGCTTGCTTCCCAACCACATGTTTCCGGGTTCAGTCCTACTGCGTGGCACCTTGGGCTAACCAAAGCCTTGTGAGTGGATTTGGTAGACGGAAACTGAAAGAAGCTCATCGTATATATATACATACATACACACACACATATATATATGTGTGTGTGTGTGTGTTTGTGTGTCTGTGTTTGTCCCCCCACCTTTGATGTTGATGTGTTTATGTCTCCGTAACTTAGTGATTTGGCAAAATAGACTGATAGAATAAGTACTAGGCTTACAAAGAATAAGTCCTGAGGTCGATTTGTTCAACTAAAGCCGGTGCTCCAGCATGGCCGCAGTCAAATGACTGAAAGAAGTAAAAAGAGTGATATGTTGAGTATATCTGGTGATTTCGGTGACGCATGTTTAGTTTTGTCATATAGGGTAATGTCATATCAAAAAAAGAACAAAAACACAAAAACCTAGTGTAGTTATCATCGAACATCGTCATCGGAGATGCTCTAGAAAGAGCGTTATTAATCTATTAAAAAGGTGAAACAGAAGTGGTGAGTGCCATGCCTTTCCCAACGTCTTTAGCGAAAGTGTTAAAACCGTACAAAGATAAAATGTTATGGATAGCTTATGATGAAAAGTAAATTAAAACAAGACCCTTTGTTTTTACCTTGAAAACGGAATAGGGCCGAGGTTGAAGATATTGGGTAACATAAAGAAGTTTTCAGGGAGGTTAGCAGATGTAGAGGATAACTGACAGAACGATGAGGTTGACAGTCTCACACACACACACACACACACAAATGCAATCTCTGTCTCACACACACACCCACTGAAGCACAACTATGGTCACATATGTGACAATACATAAGACAGCCCCAGAAAGGTAACTGAATAACAGCTTTAGTAATTCGTGTTTTATATGGTATGGTGACCTATAAGGAGGATGTTCAGCATGTGTAATGGTCAATGGGGGCAAAGTGTCAAGGCAGGATCCGTAACTATCCTTCTAGGGACTCTCTCCAAAACATCACAACTTCTTGAAGTTTGAGAAGGATTCCTCAATCAAGACCCGAAAGCACTTTTTCTAAATTTCTCTCTGACATTCTGGTGTTATCGAACTGTGTATCAATCATTTTCAGCAAAAATCATATAAAAATTGCCTTCTAATGCTCCAAAAGTTTATTTCTACTTAAACAACACTGAGTTTGTCATAGAATGTCTCCATCCGGAAAGACCGAGATATTGCGGTTGGGATTCTTAGTATAATATTGCTCGGAGCTGAAGCAAGGTGAGAAATTTGTTATAAATGTTTAAAAAAAAAAAAAAAAAAAAAAGTAAATAAAGAAACTGGTCCTCCGTCGGTTATAATGACAAGTGTTCCAATCGATCCGATCAACAGAACAGCCTGCTCGTGAAATTAACGTGCAAGTGGCTGAGCACTCCACAGATACATGTGCCTTTAATGGAGTTCTCAGAGCGATTCAGCGTGATACTGAATCTGACAAGGCTGGCTCTTTTGAATTAGAGGTACGACTCATTTTTGTCGGATGGGAGGACTGGAGCAATGTGAAATAAAATGTCTTTCTCAAGGATACAATCCACTGCCGGAAATCGAACACACAGTTGCTTATGCTAGATGAACGATGAACTCTAACGTTCATTGAAAGATGACAGTCTCTTATGCATCTTCGCAAGATCTTTGAGATTGCTTGGTTATACAGAGAAATGTTTAAAAAATATTAGTGATAGAGGCAGTATTAATACCAAGAGGTAATATCTATCCCCACCTAAACATGGATGTTCAGTTAGAACACATGATACTGCAGTAAATACCACGAGAGAAACTTGTTTATATCGCTAGCAGAGAGAGGTAAATCCCCACCATTGCCAGCACTGAGACCTCCAGATCAAGTGATTTCAACCTATCTTGGTCTTATCAATGACGGATGCTCGACTGCCAGAGATAGCAGCGATTCATCTCCTTACCAGCGATATAGAGAAAAGCAGTGCCAGAACAGGCGTTGGTGTCATGATTAGCCAGTGAGCTTGTTAACAAAATATATATTAGCGACAGAGATAGTCTTAATACCGAGAGGTAATCTTTATCTCCTCTTAAAAGTAGATGTTCTTCTGTTAGAAAAAAACTATACTGTGATAGTTACCCTGAGAGAAAATCCCATGTTGGCTTTTGGCACAAAATGCACTCTTGTTCATATCACTAACGGGGAGATAAATCCCTGCCACCTCCAGCACCGAGACCACCAGATCGCATGATTTCGACCTTCCTTGGTCTTATCAATGATGGATGCTTGACCGCTAGAGATAAACGTTTAAGACAGAATCTGAACAGATTGGCGGTGTTCGGCGTCAGTAAAAATAACACTGTGAAGTTCTCGAATTTGGATAAGTTTCTATTCTCTCGCATGAAGGAAGGGTCAGTTCTGAATAGTAAAACTTCAAATTTCCCTTCTGTCTACAGCATACAAACTGATGGAAACTTGACAATTTGACGAATTCATAACGGTCTCTAGCATGGAAACTGAGGATACATAATTGTGAGTTCATTTGACCTGGTAGAAATAGCAGCCAAATCTTCCCTCTAATTACGCCATGCCATTAAAAAAGGGAAGAAATATTTAACAAAGTAATCCTAGATATACAGAAGAAAAACCTGGCTGGTCACAACTAGAATACCTTTGATAAGTGTTTGTGAATTAAGAATTTTAGTTAAACAATAATAACAACCTAGAGGGGTGTGGCAGTGGCCGTGAGGTTAAAATATCGGACCATAAACGATTAAATCCTGAACAAGGCACTAAAGAGCCCCACCGTTCTTATCTGTGATTGAAAATATCAATTATGAAGGTTCCCATATTTACAAGACAAAACAAAAAGAAGACAAAAAGGAGGAATAATAAATTAACAGAAAATATTTTTCACCATAAATATTTTTTTGCCTAATTCCAAAAGATCGTTAAAATTTAGAAATGATACTTAAGTTTTTCTTGTATCTCGGGAGGGTAATTTTGCCAATAATAAACACACGCATGGGTTTTATTTCACTTCTTTCATTATTATTAATAAACTAGTTAACCATTTAAGCAATTAACTAATCGCTTGTAATCGGTTAAGTTTGTCAAAATGTTTTCGTTACCATTGGTGATCTCATCAATGACAAACCTTCTCTACTCCTGTTCTCTATCTAACTGATTGATTGATTGATTGATTGACCGAATGATTAATCAAACAATCGATTAAATTAATTGGTTAAATGCTAAAGAAATGACTAATAATAATAATAATAATAATAATAATAATAATAATAATAATAATAATAATAATAATAATTACAGAAATATAGTAGAACTAATGCGTGTATTTATTATTGACATAATGACTCACTCAAGGCCCAACAAAATTTGCTTCAAAACAAGAAATCACATCAAGATTCTTGCAAACCAAATACAAAAACGAAATACGTAAGTTTTTAAAATTAGTTTCAAATTTTGGAACAAGGCCAGAAATTTTAAGAGAGGTGTAAATCGATCGCATCAACCCCAATTTTCAACAGGTACTTATTTTACTGACTCTGAAGGGATGAAAAGCAAAGTCGACCTTGGTGGAATTTGAACTCAGATCGTAAAGACAGACGAAATGTCGCTAAGAATTTAACCCAGCGTGCTAACGATTATGCCAGCTCAGCGGCTTTGCTTAAGTTTGTAATGTTACAAAAAGAAACAAAAGTAGCAAACTGTCAAGCTGGCCGAATCGTTAGCTCCCACCAGGGAGAATACTTGGCTGTATTTCATCTCCATATTCTAAGTTCAAATTCTGCCAAGGTTAACTTTGCCGTTTATCCTTTTGGGTCGATTAAATAAGAACCAGCTGAGCACTGGAGTCGATGTAATCGGCTTAACCCCCTCACCCGAACCTGCTGGCTTTGTGTCAAAATTTAAAACCAACATTACAAAAGAACCATAACATGAACTGCCCAACGTCTATTGTAGTTCAGCGCAGCATGTCAAGGTTTTGTTTTCTCAATGCCTGAATGCTGTAAACACTAATTAATTAACAGTCAAAAAATCCATTAAATATTCTCTCTATTAGGACACATTTTATTTCAAAGTAAAATCTTATTAAAATTCACCTCATGGCTTTCTGATAGTTTACCTCTAGTCTGGTTCTCCTCCCACCCTCAAACGGGCCATTTTTTTCTTCTTCACTGTAACAACCCGATATATGGTAAAAACGACCTTATATTAATTTTACATTTCATATAAATTTTTGTCTACCTTAGTTACTCTTTTATTCTTTTACTTGTTTCAGTCTTTTGACTGTGGCCATGCTGGAGCACCGCCTTTAGTCGAGCAAATCGACCCCAGGACTTATTCTTTGGAAGCCTAGTACTTATTCTATTGGTCTCTTTTGCCGAACCACTAAGTTACGGGGACATAAACACACCAGCATCGGTTGTCAAGCGATGTTGGGGGGACAAACACAGACACACAAACACATACACACAAACACATACACACAAATACATACACACATATATATATATATATATACATATATACGACGAGCTTCTTTCAGTTTCCGTCTACCAAATCCACTCACAAGGCTTTGGTCGGCCCGAGGCTATAGTAGAAGACACTTGCCCAAGATGCCACGCAGTGGGACTGAACCCGGGACCATGTGGTTGGTAAGCAAGCTACTTACCACACAGCCACTCCTACGCCTAGTTAGTTATATTCATCTTTTATCTGCTACTGGTTTCAGCTAAAGGCTGGGTCCATGCTGAAGCACCGCTTTTCAGCATGTTTGAGTCTCCTTTCTGTACTGTTTTTTGGTGAAGAAGCGAGTTGGACGGCGCCGCTCTACTCTGTGCCTCCTGTCACGATGTGGGTTCATCTGGGATTTCAGACAGAAATTTGTCCAGATGCTTTGTGAAGATCTCCCCATCTATACCTCACAAATTTTTGAGGTTGTTTGGCAGGATGTTGAACAATTGCGGGTCCCCTGAAATTCAGGACTGGGTCCTTATTCGAGATGGAGGAGACGAGATCTTTGATATTATGTTGTGCTGTCCAGTTCGGTGGTTGGTGTAGCTTTTAATTCCAAAATTGTTGATATTTAGGCAAAAAAAAGGCATTCAGTTCAAGTTCTGTCTTCTCTTTGAAATTAATAGAAATGGTCATGTTTTGATGGATACCTCTCAAAGCAGAAATTCTCTCTCTCTCTCTCTCTCTCTCTCTCTCTCTCTCTCTCTCTCTCTCTCTCTCTCTCTCTTCTGTCTCTCTCTTTCACACACACACACACAATTATACTATGTGTGTGTGTGCATATATGAACACACACGAATACACACGTTTGCTTTTATGCAAATGTGTATAGAAATAATCGAACATGAAAATTGAAAGATTTCTCCATATTTTTTTAGTTGAGTGCCATGTTTATATTCCTTTATCACAAGGAAAAGATTGAAAGTGACTTCGAAGTTACCACTTACTTGCCGTAATGTTTCTGATAACAGGAAGCCGAAACTTCGAGGCCAGTGCTAACATTTATCGTGTAAAGACAAGTATGTGTACACACACACACACACACACACACACACACGAAATTGTTTGTACTATTAGGTGTACGATTGTTTCAAACTCCACAGATTATATTCCAGAAAACGTATCACTGGGATTGACACAACCCTAATAGTAAAACGCGTGTTGGAACTTTTTATATAAATGTGTGCGTATACTTATTTCTCGTGTGTATGTGTGTGTGTAATGTATGTATACACACACACACACCGGTTACACAAATTGTCACACTGGTTGTAACCCCAATTGCAACACGTTGTAACATCAGTTGTATCACCAGTTGTAACACTAATTATATCACTGACTGCAACACTGGTCGTAACAATGACTGTTGCACCTAGAATTGTATCACTAGTTGTAACACCGGTTGTATCACTGGTTGTAACACCAGGTCGTAACAATGTTTGTAACAGAAGTTGTAACATCAGTTGTATCCCTTGTAACACCAGTTGTAATAATGACTGTACCACTAATTGTATCAGTGATTATAGCACCAGTTGTAACATTGCTTGTTACACCAGTTGTAAGACTAATTCATCACTGGTTGTAACACAAGTTGCCTCCTGATTGTAACACCGGTTGTATCACTGGTTGTAACATTACTTGTAACATATGTTGTAACACAGGTGGTAACACCACTTGCTATACTGGACCTAACACCAGTTGTAACACAGATTGTAACACCAGTTGTATCGTTGGTCGTAACACCTGTTGTGATACACATTGTAGTATCAGTTGCGTCATTGGTTGTAACAACAGTTGTAACACTGATTGTAACACCAGTTATATCTCTAGCTGTAACACTAGAAAGGGCATCGCAACTAACATTCATGATACCGTTTCACTCACAAACTCTTTTCTTTATTAACCATAAAGGTAAAAAAATACGGTACAAGTGGACGATACAAGGACGGACAAGGGGTCGGGGGACAAATGGAACATATAATCGATGATAAGTATAAAATTCGGATGAAAAACAAAAATATGAATGAAAAAACAATTACGAAGTGAGGCACGTGGCCGACCCCACAAACCACATTCCAACACTGAATCCTTTGGTAGACTCTTTAATTTCTCGCGAAAAAAGGTTCATTTACTCTCAACACTCTTGCTACGTTCATCCATCTTTTCCGAAATATTCTGTGCGACAGGCATCTCCTCCCCATCCTAATTTTCCTCTTCATACGGAAAAGGAAACAGTTCACCAACCCAAGGCTGGAGTCCGCCAACTGAACAGAAATCTCCGTCTTTTTGCTTATACTCATTTTTTGTTTATTTGTTTTGTTTTCATCTAAATGATTGAATTGTTAATCTCTTCTTTGTGTAACAGTTTCTATATAAAAATGCAATCTAATATAATTAGACATGTCTCTTTGTTGTGTAGTTTATTATTGTTTTATTTCCATCACAGCTAGGTATCTTAGCTACCTAATGCATTATCGTGGAAGTAGTTTGTGTGTGCTTTTAACTATGTAGATGTAGAATGAATACTTGGGCGTAAGTATCTATGTATGCATATATGCGTTTGTATATATGTATGTATGTTATATACAGACAGACAGATTTCGCATATGTAAGTAAATATGTATATATTTGCGGTGTGCACATTTGTACAAGAGAGTATGTGTAACTGAAGTTATACATATGTGTGTGTGTGTGTGTGTGTGTGTGTGTGTGTGTGTGCCTCTGTGTGTGTGTGTACATATATATACATTTATATGTATATATTATTTAATAGACACAATAGATGTTTTTATATGCCGTTAATAATTTCTTGTGGTGAGGACATGTTAAACAATGTATTATAATACGTCTGACA
The DNA here is from genome assembly GCF_046866305.1 of Octopus bimaculoides. NCBI lineage: Eukaryota > Metazoa > Mollusca > Cephalopoda > Octopoda > Octopodidae > Octopus > Octopus bimaculoides. The sequence continues at coordinate 10,979,974 of NC_142949.1, forward strand.
TCTCGGCACAGTCATCAGACACAGCCCACATGTCATATATATATATATATATATATATATATAGAGAGAGAGAGAGAGAAAGAGAGTCGTTAATAAGGGATTATCTATCCGGGCAAAATACTTCTCAAACTCTTTGCTAATATAAATATCACAGGCGCTAACAAAAGGTTTTCAGATTAATATAGCACTCCAGGGAATCTTAAGGCAAGATCCGATGTGGAAGTCCAGCACCAGTCGACTTCGTTAATTCATGGTTGCATTCCCCAGTGAATACGATCGTTCTCATAGTGTGATATACAAGAAAAGGCATAAATGATAGGCTTCACGTATTTCAATTTTCTTCATTTGTGCACCCTTATGTATAAATAAAGAAATATGTAAAGCCCATTATTTATGCCTTTATATATATATATATATATATATATAGATAGATAGATAGATAGATAAATAGATAGATAGATAGATAGATAGATAGATAGATATATGAGGTAGTTTTGGCGAAGCATTGTGCGGTATAACGTTAAAGAAGGTTGTTTTGTGTAAGGCAGGATCAATGCAAAAAGGTACAAGGTGAACTACAAAAAAAAAAAAAAAAAGTTGCAGTTTTACCCTGTATTTCAATATTTCGGGGGTGAAGATTCCTTCTTCAGGGCATGTGGAAAAAGTCGTTGCTCGTAATAGGCATGCAAAATTTTAAGATCAGTTTAAATATGTTTGGGACATAATTGATCTGTAAAAAGGCCATTTTTACTGCGGTTTACCTGGCTTTGGGTAACAAGTCATAAAATACCAGCACTTGTTTCACAGCACCTCACCTTTTCTGGCTGAATGCTCTTCTAGCTCCTTAGCAATCGTCAGCACCGGATACCAAACAGGATAATGATAACCTTGAAATGGTTTTGGAAATCATAGCCTCGTTACAGAAAACCAATAGCAAACACCAAATGACTGCTTGTGAAAAGTTTGCTTATTTCACAACATTGCTTCGTGTGCTTGCTATAAAATTTGCGGCCGTTTGTGGACCGTCATTGGATATTCTCAAATGGCTTTCTATAAGGAAGCTATCACCTGAAAAATGGTCTTTTTATGGATCAGATATATCACAAGGCAAAAGTTCACACACACACACACACACACACACACACACACACACACACACACACACACACACACTCTAAAAACATTTTGAGCTGTAATATTTAATGTAGTCGTTTGTTGTGGCCATTCAGAAAGTGACCAATAGTTTCATGTTTGTTTTTGCTCTTGGCAATATTGGTGACTCACCAGATCCACTTTAACGAAATTCTTCGCAGCGAAAACCTCCTGGGAGAGACGGTTTCATAGATTTTCTTCATTACCATGTTGACCAAGACTGTATTCTTACCTCCATTAGTAAAGAGGTTATGCGCCTCCGGCCAACGGGTCTGATGGCTCGCCTATATTACTAAGAGCAATAGTAGACGTGAAACCAATGCTAACTTTCTAACCGGGCATAACCAACCACGGAGAGAGAGAGGAGGAGGACAAGATTATCCAGTACCGAAGATTATTATAAAGTAAAGCAACAACAAGGTAAAACATTTAGGTACTACTAAAGCAGCACGGTCCCGAACGCGCAGTCGCGCAGTCACGCGTCCGCGCTAGCTAGTCGTGAGTGGTCGATCCTAACCCTAACCCTATCCCTAACCCTAACCCTAACCCTAACCCTATCCCTAACCCTAACCCTAACCCTATCCCTAACCCTATCCCTAACCCTATCCCTAACCCTAACCCTAACCCTATCCCTAACCCTAACCCTAACCCTAACCCTATCCCTAACCCTATCCCTAACCCTAACCCTAATCCTAACCCTAACCCTAACCCTAACCCTATCCCTAACCCGCGTGTGCAAATGAATACGTGTTTAGGGTTAGGGTTAGGGTTAGGGTTAGGATCGACCACTCACGACTAGCTAGCGCGGACGCGCGACCGGGACCGAGCTGCTTTAGTAGTACCAAACATTTATAGTCAGAAAGAACAATTCCTTACATTGGCAGAAAGTATCGATTCCAGTATATGACTGCAACAAAACGTAAAATCGACCCTGGCGTGATTTGAAGTTAAAACTTAAAGGATCGTCAGTATTTAGTTCGGCATTGTTCTGTTCCTATCACCTGACCACTACTTTACTATCGCTAGAAAAAAAAACAAAACAAAAAAAAAACAATCATATAACTTCAGCTTTCTTTTCAACGTTTGTTTTGTCTCTGTTTAACCCGTATGGTGGCATAAATGCCAAGAAACGAAGAAATGGGTGCCTAGCAATGAAATTTGGTAAAATGGGAACGCCGTATATAGATTCTTCTTCCTTTGCTTTCTGGTTCTTTTGATTGCCCAGTTCATCGGCGTCTTTGCCGCTTTCTTCTACACTGTCTTCCAAGCCTCGTTCTTTTAATGTTCCTTTTGATTTTTTTTTTTGAAAACATAAGAAAGAAAAAAGAAAGGTTTTGTTTAGTATTACAGGCTTTCCATTTTCAGTTAGAATTGAAATATAATCTTCTTTACTCTAGGCATAAGGCCCGAAACTTTTGGGGAAGGGGTCAGTCGATTAGATCGACCCCAGTACGCAACTGGTACTTATTTTATCGACCCCCAAAAGGATGAAAGGCAAAGTCAACCTCGGAGGAATTTGAATTCAGAACGTAAAGACAGACAAAATACCAAGTATTTCGCCCGGCGTGCTAATGTTTCTTATTTCTTTACTGCTCACAAGGGGCTACACACAGAGGGGACAAACAAGGACATACAAACGAATTAAGTCGATTATATCGACCCCAGTGCGTAGCTGGTACTTATTTAATCGACCCCGAAAGGATGAAAGGCAAAGTCGACCTCGGCGGAATTTGAACTCAACGTAACGGCAGACGAAATACCGCTAAGTATTTCGCCCGGCGTGCTAACGTTTCTGCAAGCTCGCCGCCTTCGGAAGTGAAATCTAATGTAAGATATATAGCACAATTTGCCGACAAGGAAACAACAATCCCTCTCTTGTGACGAGTACAGTCCCTATATTTTAGCCATGACACTTAGTTCTCAATAGTCCAGACAACCTAGCTATAAATAAGATACCACATTGTAGTGTAGCGTACCGCTGTAAACTGTATTGCAGCAAATTGTATAACAAGAAGCTGTATAACAACAAAGTGTATAACATAAACTGTATGAATATTTAATTGACTCATAGCGCTAAGGCCTCATCTTCCAGCTGGAAAGCACCAAACAGTATATTGGCGTTTTGTGCAAAAAGAAATTTGTCTCTCATTTGCTTAGCTTTAAAGCAATGGTTCCCAAAGTGGGCGTTATTGTCCCCCTAGGGGCGGTGGAAAGTTCCAAGGGTGCATTGAAGAAAAGTGGGGTGAGAATGGGGAAGAGATTCATATAAAAAGTTGGGCAATAATAGGGGAGCGATTCATGTAAAAACAACAAAATAATGGGTTCATTAGGTTAAGTTTTATTTGTGAAATACAGTTGTTTTAAATTTGCTTCAGAAAGAGGTCTATGTTTGTGATGGTTAGTTGGGGAGGAGGACGCTAGGAATGTGGCCTGGGTGTTAAGGGAGCCTGAAAATGTTTCGGAACCACTGCTCTAAATCGAATGAAAGGCCAGTGGAACACTGAAGTCGATGGAAAGTTTGATAAATATATTTGTTCAAAGGTAGTCAGTCAGTCAAAACGTCTACACTTCATAGCTACTCAATAGGTGTAATACAGGTGTAACTAGTGTAATTGTATAGGTGTAATACACGTGTAATATAGTACATTATTTGCAATTGACGGATATTTGTCCTCATCTTGTTTGTTGTTAACACAACGTTTCGACTGATATACCCTCCCGCCTTCATCAGGTGTCTTGGGGAAATTTCGAACCTGGGTTCTCATTCCTAAAGTATTTTTCGGTGTTGTTGTTGTTGTTGTTATTATTATTATTATTATTATTATTATTATTATTATTATTTATTATTATTATTATTATTATTCAGGTCACTGCTTGGAATCGTACTCGGAATCTTGGGTTTAGTAGCACGCGCTCTTAACCACTACACCATATACCCGCGGGCAAATATCCGTCAATCGTAAATAATGTACTTAATTCCTCATCTTTTAAATATAGAACAGGTGTAATATAGGTGTAAGAAGGATAATTGTATGAACATCATGTCCACTGTCGTCGATGGAATTACGCTTAAAATTCCTTTGAATAAGACTTGAAAGCTTTGTCAATCAAACTACGATTAAAATTCTTTCTCTACATATTCTAATAAACAGGTGAATATTACGAAAAGGATAATAATTCTTCAGTAACATACCTGGCCATGCATTATCCAAGATCATTGCCAACAAACCTCCTAGAAAATTCGGATTGGTAAGAATAGCATGGACGGATCCGTCAACTTCTTTATAACCTGAAGAAAATATGAAATAAAGTTTCAATCCTCAAATGACTGTTAATTATTGATTGCAAAGGGTTGGTTATTGAATAGTTATCAAATGTCTTCTATTTTATACCCGTTGTTGATACTGTTTGAACATTTATCAACATTGTTGTCATACGTGAGTGAAGCCGTGTTGTCAAGTGATCAGAGGTGTTGACTCATGATTATAATGGCGTGAGTTCAATTTCTAGAGCAGGCGGTGCAGCTTGTCCTTGAGCTAGGTACTTCATTTCACGATACACCAGTCTACTCGGCTGTGTGTACCACCTGACAACTGGAGCAGCTCTCTTTCTCCTCTCTCTCACTCTCTCTCTCTTCAACTGTTATATCCTGGACATGCCACTAGACGGAGGAGGAGGAGGGCTGACGGAATGTCTATGTATGTCTACTTGCAACTATACAGGCACCTAAAACATTTAGAGAACGCACGGTACATGTTACCAAGACATATTCGCTTTCGAATCATAGTTAGTTACGTTTGTACTGTACTGCCTTACATGCTCTTTTGCGTGGCATGACTTTTTCTTTATTGAACGTCTCTTCCTCATGCGAATTTTTATCGAAAAGACTTTTTATCGAACAACTTTCTTATCGAAAATCTTTTTACATAGCCCTGAAACGATTTCCTCATTCAATATTTTTGCAAGTATATCATTTGGTGGAATAATTTTATCTCTAGACAGAATGTAGATTTCAAATTTTGGCACAAGGCCAGCAATTTCGAGGGAGGGGATACGTTGATTGCATCGACTCCAGTGTTCAACTAGTACTTTATTTTATCGACCCCGAAAAGATGAAAAGCAAAGTCAACCGCGGCGTAATTTGAACTCAGAACGTAGAAACGAACTCAGAACGTAGAAACGAACTCAGAACATAGAGACATAACGATTCTACCAGTTCGCCGCCTTATCTCTAAAAGAACTTCGGGAATATTCTTTTCTACTCTGGGCACAATGCCTGAAATTTTGGGGGAGGGAGCCAGTCGATTAGCAACGACTGGACAATAAGTTGTATGAAATAAATGATAAAACATGGAGATACAAGTGAAAAACCGAAAAAGCTTTTGACTCAACTTGGTATGAATCGATTGGATTTCTCGAATATAAATTTGGATAGGTAAGAGACACCATGCAACAATAAGTAACTTAACTGGCATATATTACAGAAAATTGCTTAAAACCAAGGAAACTAGTGACTTCTCTCGTATGTACTGTACTGTAAAGTATACACTAGAAAAAATTGCCAATGACTAATTATAGCACGAAGTATGCTGGGTTTTTGGAGTGCACAGGTTGGTCTCTTCATATACATGTGTTTCCTGTAGTCAAAGATATGTCATATCTAAACAAGAGGGCAGCCAATTTGACAGCCACGGACACCAACGTCCCATGTGACAGACTTGAAGAGTATCGGTGATACTTTGATATGCGATCTACATAACATGAAACAGCTTTGGTATGCGATCTACACTTTATATTGTGATCTACAAGAAAAGTTATACTTATCAAGAACAAGGAAAACACCTGTATCGGTTTCAAGAGAATGTCTGGTTAGAGAGTATGAAACATAAGTGTTAATAATAAGTCTATAAAATGTATAAAAATTTCAAAATTTCAATTCTCAATTTTTGACTTTTTTTAGCTGATTTTTGTTTGATTCGCCTCTAAAATTAGTAAACTTGTTTCTAATCTGCTTCATTTTAATTTTTTAAATAAATGTATAAAAATGTAAGAATGTTTTATTTAAGCCATATTAAATAAATAAAACACGTAGATGGTATACTTAAGTAGAATTTGACTCTTGTAGACGATGTTGGCTACGAAGATCGTTACCAAAGCAGCACCGATATATCTCTCAACATAGAACCGATGGTAGTCTGGTTAACTCACGAATAATGAATGTGTGTGTGTGTGCGTATGTGTGTGCGTATGTGTGTGCGTGTGCGTGTGTATGCGTATGCATGTGTGTGCGTGCGTGTGTGTGTGTTTGTACACACACACACATATACATAAAAGAAAGATGATGCAACTGCATACCTGTGGCGTACTGTTCCGGGTTATTGTGACTCCATATCGGTATAGATACACCGAATATAATGGAAACCCCGATGATGCTCATATTACGATGATTCATTTCCACTTTATGCATGTTGGATAAAATGACTCCAATGAAAGAACCAAAATAGATAAGTTGAACCCCGCCCAACACAGGCATCGGAATAGTGACGAAGAATGCTCCCATTTTACCAATAATTCCAAACAACATGTAAATAACACCAACAATTTGGAACACACGTCTGCTGGCAACCTGAAAAGAAAAGTTAAATGAAATAGGCAAGTTTGAAAAAGTTAATGCTTACATATATATTAATACACGTGTGTACAAATTTAGGAGTTTTATTAAACTCGAGTCATGAAAGCCTGTTTATTGATTTAAGGTTTAAACCAAACATTGATAAATGAAAAAAAGGCTAATCTCTCTCTTTTTATGACAGTTAGCTTTAATACATTCATCCTTGCTATTTGACAAACGAGCTGTTTGTCAATGAACTCATCTGCAAATTGGCTAATAGGCTAATATATATATATAGGAGGATGGGGAAAGTTTGTTACATGATCAGCTGAATTTGAACACTGCATCTGCTGTGAATCGTACCACTAATGCTAACCTCTACAGCAAACCGACAGTACAACTTTGTGCAAATTAGATAACTTTAAGTAACTAATGTTATAATACCAGCGGTCTGGCAACAAGGATCTCAGTTGATACAAATTGTGATTCAGTCGTGGTAAAATGAAATGTGTTGTAGCGTTGGTATATGGTTACATGTTCGGTGATACACACACATATACACACATATATAAATATATATATACTTACACAAACACACGCATACTCTTTATGTATGCATGTATGTATGTATAATGTGAATTTAGATCTAAGTACAGGTATACACAGGCTTTATCATAAACTTAATACAAACCTTAGATACATTCATAGTAATAACAATCACCCAAAAAGTATAACCCGATCAATAGTAGAAAAGATATCAATCCGAATTAATAATCTTTCAGCGAACGAGGAAGTATTTAAACTAAATGAGGGCTTTTATAATTTCTCATTAAAGATGGCAGGATGTAGAGAAAAATAAAAATGGTAGTAATAGTACAGATAATATAAGTAGCGAGAGGGACATACTGTCAATAATCATGATAGTATGCTTAATATGGAAAACGACACTAATCAAATAGAACATACAGTAGGAAGAGTTAAGGATAGGAAATCTGTGCAATCAGGATATAACAATAGAGTTCCTAGAATCAAAAAAAGAGTACAAATTTACTTGAATATGTGCCAAATAAAGTACAAAGTAGCTTAGATAGGAATGGACCTACTAAGAGGTCCCATTCAGATAGGGTAGATAAGTAATATATAAACTCTATAAATAGTAATATACAAATGATTGACAAATATAATGTCAAATATAATAGCAAACAAACCCAATGCCGTTATAAGAACCAGATGAAGAGATTACACACTTAAAAAAAAAGCTTAGGTAGAAATAGAAATATATACCTTAGGAACATGGATATCTCTAGCTATATCGAATGGCACATAATTCCCTTCGGAAAACAAATAATTTCCAATATTATAAAATTGTTTAATTCGGCATTGACTGAACATTTTCCAAAAGACAGTAAATACTATAGAATTTTTAATAAGAATCAGGTTAGATGAAAACTGAAAGAAGCCTGTCGTACATATATATATATATATATATATATATATGACTGAAACAAGTAAAAAATAAAAGAAGTCAATGCACCAGCTTACCCTTGTGATTGCTATAGCACCAATGTTACCACCATATGTACTCGTACCATGTCCAATTCCGAGTCCGCCAGCATACACAGTTGCTAATCCGTCGATGACAATTCCTCGATTCACCGAATGGTTTGGAGGAATAGGAACGTCACATATTTTGGCGCAAGCGTAATAATCAGCAATGGAATCCACGATTGAAGCCAAAGTTGCTATGAAGAAGCTTATCAGAGTGCTGACGGAAAAATTCATTGAGAATCCAAAATAACCTGAAAAAGAAAAGATAGAAAGGAAGAAAACAAAGTTTAGTTTCTCTCAGAAGGCAATTTGAAAGAACTAATAAAAGACACTCGCCAGTGCAGCGGCACCGAAACTTGGTTTCATGAATATAGGAAAGAAAAATATATGTAATCACTGTGTCCACCAGGTCTTGTATGTTATGGCTGAAGCACTCAAACAACAAATATAAAATCCTCACTACACTTTTATTGTCTTCCACAAAGAAGGCGTAGAGGGGCGATGTAAGGGTTATAAACAAAGGAAGGGTGAGGTCCGAATTTAAGAAGGTGATGTTTTATCATACTGTTCTCCAGAAAGAAAGCGTAGAGAGGAGATGTAAGGGCTATGAACAAAGGAAGGGTGACGCTCGGATTTAAGAAGGTGATGTTTTGTTTGGAGAGTTTGATGGCTGGGTTGGCCGTGTCTTGGGAAAGCACAAGAAAGAAACGACACAATATTTAAAGACACTGTTTTTGGTGATAATTTTCCAGAGAGATATTCTGCTGAATATGATTGGTTGTAACACAATCTATTAAGATAATAATCCTTTCTACTAAAGAGACAAGGCATGAAATTCGGTGGGAGGGGACAAGTCGATTACGTCGACCTCACTGTTTCACTGGTACTTAATTTATTGACTCCGAAAGGATGAAAGGCAAAGTCGACCTCGGTGAAATTTGAACTCAGAACGTACAGGCGGACGTAATTCCTCAGCCACTGATCTCGTAACGAGCAAATTAGTTAGTTCTAACATCTCTAAATGCGATATAAGTAGTAACAATACCAGACGGTAACATTTGTTTATATATTGTGAGTAGGGACGATTGGCTGCCATCTCTAGCAGGCAAGCATCCAGTAGCGATGACGGGGAAAGACCCAGAGACCATGGTCTACTGGTCTTGCCAAGTTGGAGGGGAATAATTCACTCCTTTACTCACAATATATCGGACACAAATTGTGTGTCGTTAACCAGCTGGAAAAGACATTTTCCTGGGGTTAAAATGTAGCATAGTTCTTTATAGAACAGCCATGTTATAGTGGCAAAAAAATGTTACTGTCTAGTAATCTGATATAAAAAAAAGAAAGGACGTTACAGAGAATAATAGAAACATAACAATGGTGTTGCCATTGGGTGCAAACCAGTTGGGAAAAGTTTTATCAAAATCGATTCACAAAAAAACGAGAAATCCTAAATTTCACTCCTAAGCTATTAGCGTGGTTCTGGGTGCATATATATACAGTTGTAGAAAAATCTCAAGAGAGCTGAACAGCAGAAGGTCCTCTACTTTAATTAATTAATTTAGTTATTTAAGGTTCAACTTGTGATGGAATTATTTACAAAACTTCTGATCCATTGACCCCTGCACTCAGCCGCTAAAGTGCATATCATCGATTGGGTGTGATGTTTCAGGCTTCTCATTAGTAGATCTGTTTAAACATTTAAATGTAACTGAACACTAGAATAATGTTTAAATCATCTTAACTCCCCCCCCCCCCCCCTTCTCTGTCCCAGAGAACTGCTCGCCGATTTAAAGCTAATATTTCACCTCAATTGCGGCCGCATTCCTCCTGTGTTATTTCACCTTGCAGATCTAGATAACAAACCATGTTACTATAGCATTTTTCATATATGTCAGTCTCCTGATTTCAAATTGAGATTACAACAGATAAGTCTTTGTTTGTTGTTGTTGTCGTTTGTATTGGAAGCTACTGATAATGGCTGTAACTTTATATATGACATTGATAGGACACGATCGACCCACATGCACGGCACCAACTGTCATCTTCATCTTTCTCCGTTCATGATACACTTCGTTGCTTATATTTTTTGTTGCTGGATCGCACGATCAGTCCTTCATAAACAGAGAGGAGTTCCTTTTTACGAGAAAGGAGCTTCCTTTGAGAGGGGATGAATTCTCCTTCGTTCAAGATCGTCTCCTGGCATTTCTCTCTTTCCATTTTTCAAAAGAAGCCTTTTGCAGTTGTGTGTGCATTGAGAGACATTTTTTGAATTTTTGTAAAACACTGTCCCAATCTCCTTCCACCTCTGTCCTTTTGTTCCTATCCTAAGAAATGGATGGAGTTGTACTACTGTGAGACGGGTCGTTTCTAGTACTCAACTGACCAGATTACATCTCTGTCTCTCCCCTTCTCTCTCCCACTCTCTCCCTCTCCCACACTCTCTCTCTCCCACACTCTCTCTCTCCCACACTCTCTCTCTCCCACACTCTCTCTCCTCTTCTTTCTCCCTACCCTCTCTCCCCTCTCTCTTTAAGATATCTTTTCATTTTATCATTGTATTATTTGATGCTGGAGATTCCGGAATCCTCCACCAGAAGGTGCCCCTTATTTAAACTGAACAAGGGAGGGCACACTTCCTTTGGCTACTTGACATGTAAAGCATTGTAAATAGTCCTTAAAATTTTTGTTAATATTGTATTATTTTGGAAGGTGGCGATCTAGCAGAGTTGCCAACACGCCGGGCAAAATGTTTAGCGGCATTTTGTTCATCTTTACGTTCTGCGTTCAAATTCTACCGAAGTCAACTTCGCCTTCCATCTTTTCAGAGTCGATAAAATAGGTACCAGTGGATCACTGGAGTCGATGTAATCGACTTCTACCCATCTCCCGAAATTGCTGGCATTGTGCCGAAATTTGAAACTAATATGTTATTTGTGCGGGGAGGATGGCTCTTTATAGCTTGATTCCTTAGATTCGCTACCCCATCCAATCTACATTAGGTCTGGATCGTCCTCGTGCATTTCATTTAATGTTCGAATTTTTTAAAGCTGTAACCTTTTGAATGATTGAGAAGCTCATTTCATTCAGAAATAGATTTTTCCTCATTGGAGATTAACTTCCCTTCATAGTAAGTCAGTTTGTCATTAACAGAGAGGTGTTCCTTTACGCTGAATATAAGCTTTCTTTCTTCGTGACCTCAAATATTATCCTGCTTACATAATTGTTTTTAGCGGAGGAGGGAGTCTTTTTACTTATATATATATATATATATATATATATATTCATCTATTTATTTATTTATTTATTAAACACTCTGTCACTAATTTTGAGTGATGCATTAAGATTTGTAAGTACATTCTCCCCATCCTAACCATATAACACTCTTTGTCATGTCAAGTCAAACCCACCAATCACCGATCATTCCCCACACACAAAGATGACAACAAGCCAGGATTCTGTATCATAATCGATATCCTTAAACAACACCGTTGTATTTCTCTGTCCCAAACACTGGGATACAATGGATTTCATCCTACGTCTGGACTATGTTTTCTAAATAAAAAACGATGCGCGTGGATCTGTATGTTCTACTTCGCGCAAAGAAGATTATCTCCTCTCCACAACATTCGACAGGGCCTCTTTCATCTGTTCCTTGGAGGGCAGTTAAAGAACTTACTCCATTGTTATACAACTTAATTTTCTTTGCTTTCCCCTTTAGTGTCGGGAAGAGAGACGCTGTTTTGCGAAACATGTGCTGTCCCAGTATTCTCTTGCCTTGTAAAATGTTTCATATTCAGCCAGTTGTGTTGTTCAACCATTTTGATGCCAACATGTCTAAGAACAATCCTGATTCTATGGCACAAACTTTCTGGTCTAAAATCATTTAGGTCAGTGGTTCTCAACCATTTTCTTTTTATCTGTGAACCTCTTTGATTTCTATTTTGCTCGC